>NC_052616.1:27677919-27966093 GCF_016545825.1 Eucalyptus grandis
CTTAGACCAAACATGACGTATGTCTGCAAGGTTCTAATCATGCCATCAAACATCTTGATTTTCACGGTTCCAACACCCACAAACCTTGCACCTTGAAGTATCATTACCCATGAGAACCGAACCACCATCATATGTCTTGTACTCATCGAAGGCTTCTCGATGAGGACACATGTGAAAAGTGCATCCGGAGTCCATGATCCACGAATCTTCAAAGGTGTCATTCCCCGATGATATGGACAAGACGTCCCCATCATTGGTCTCAATGATGTCAGCTATACTTGCCTCATCTGAGCTCTTCTTCTTTTTCTCGTTCTTATTTGGACAGAATCTCTTGGTATGCCCTTCCTGATTACACCCGTAGCATCTTCCTTTGAACCTTCCCTTGGATTTTGATCGACCCCTACCGCTCGATCCTCGATCCATTGATCTTCCTCTTCCTTGATTGTTTTTCTCCTTTGCAAAGAGTCCCTCTCCTGAAGATTTTGAACTACTTGCCCTTTTTCGAGTGTTGTTTGAAATTAGGGCAACAGTCACCTCTCCGATCTCCAGGGTTTCCTTTCCATAAAGGAGTGTAGTCACCAAGTGGTCAAACGAATCCGGCAACGATGCCAGTAGTAGAAGAGCTATGTCTTTATCCTCAAACTTTACCTCCAAGCTTGTAAGTTCACTAATCATCTTATTGAACACGTTAAGGTGTTCCAACAGATCTCCTCATTCACTCATCTTAAGTGAATACAATCTCTTCTTCAAGAACAACTTGTTCGTAAGAGATTTCGTCATATAAATGCTTTCGAGTTTGAGCCATATCTCCAGAGCAGATTCGATTTCCGCTACATATTGAAGGGCCTCATCCGATAGGTTCAATCGGATTGCGCTGCATGCCCTCTCCTCCATGTCAGCCCAATCATCATCAGTGATGGTGTTCGGCTTGTTTGATCTTCCCAGAAGAACCTTTGATAAACCTTGTTGAATCAACAGGTCCTTCATCCTTCTCCGCCATAGTGTAAAACTATTCTTCCCAGTGAATCGTTCAATATCAAATCGAACGGTTGAACCTTTTTCAGCCATCTAGTTAGAAGTCGCAATACAGGAATAGAGAACCTGGATTGCTCTGATACCATTTGTTGTGCGGAAGAACACCCTAACTAGATGAGAAAAGTAAACAAGAATAATTAAGAACACGGAGATTTACATGGTTCGGCGAAAGATCCGCCTACGTCCACGGGAGAGAGAGAGAGACGATTTCTTATTTGAGCGTATGTCAAGAGTACAAGGTACATTGCTGAAATAAATAGATCTTTAGATCCCCACTTTCCTAAAGTGCATCCCGATTGAATTTGTGGAATTCAAGACAATATCAGCAGACATTCCACTTGTTCTTTTAGTCTGTATTGTGTTGGATCCAAAATTGAATATGAATGAGCTCGGAGTTCTGCTTCCAATATATTATGAAATCTTTGGCCTAGATGAATTGTGAGATATACAACAAATCTTGGCGATAGTGAGGACTTGGCTACATAATCTATGGATCGATGCAATCATATCCATTAATTTTTGTAATTTATATAACTAATGAATTTGATAGACCCGATTTATGGGGACTTGAATACTGGTAAGTCTAATCTAATGAAGCCTATTTGAGTTAGGAGAGAGAATGAACTTCCTTAAGAAACAAAATTGAACCTACCTTTTTTCTTTGCTTATATTATACACAAGTCAATCTTGAAGTCTTTGTCTGACCCTCTTGTGAAGGCAAAAGAGAAAGCACAGAAGTATGTTTTGTCTAGTCAATTCGCTCGTTATGCAATGGTCTAAGCATTGCCAAATCACACGGCAAATAGGCTCATAATTCATGTGTTCACACAAGTACACATAAAGATATCGATACTTGCAAGTTCCGTTTGGAGATGGCAACCCACTCACAAGATCGGCAAAGCCTGTTTTGAAATTTCAGGCCCTGAAAAATACTGGGAAACTGCAGTTGATATCATCAAAAAATCATAAAAGTCATACCTTCGAGAATAAAATATTTGAAGAATCTCAACTTTGTTGAAATAATTGTGAACGAGGACCCACATTTTCTTTGCAATTTCCATAAGAGATCAACGTCCAATTAAGCAAATATGAGTCAATGCCAAATCAACCAATAAAAAATGATAGAGACGAATCAAATATTGACAGAATCAGCATTTGATTTAAATATCGGCATTCAATTTTATTTGATGTAAAATTTCAATTGGCGAGCAATTTCTTTTTGTCATCGTTCAATCTAGCGTAAAAGTGCAATCATAACGGGTAATAATAGTCTATATTCAGCTTCATGTAACTTTATTGCAAAAGTGAATAATTTCAAGTATGAATGGCTTTTTGGGTTCTTTGATTTTTGAAGGAAGGCCGCAGGTGGCTTCCAGACAAATGGCGCATAGTATCAAAGTACTGGCAAGTGAAACTCATTCTAAGTGGTCCAGCTACATCCAACATTTAACCATTCATCAACACGTAACTTATATTTCCGAGACCACCTCATCCTCTTGGACGACTTTCATCAATTATTTCCTCAACTTAGCCTCAATGCTTTTGTTTGCTTATGAAGGAAGATCGTAGGTCATTTCCAAGCAAACGTAGTGGAAGTGAGTGATTTCACTCCGTTGCTTCGTCAAGTTGTTGCAAGGATCAGACTCAAACTTTCCGAGTCACTAGGCAGACTCAATTCGGAGATCAATCACTCCATCGTCCTACCAGAATGATGAGAAAGTGGGAGGGAGAAGGGTCAGCTCCGATAGCTCCAGCAAGCAGTAGCCGTGATGAAGGATCGGGGAGGAACTATGAGGTGTTCTTGAACTTCAGAGGATCTGACACCCGCTCCACCATCGTTGATTGTCTCTACAAAGACATGATCTGCGCAGGGATCCGCGCTTTTAAAGACAGCGAAGAGCTCCAATTTGGTGAAAAGATTGAAGGTGGTCTCTTGCAAGCAATCAATGACTCTAGAATTTATATCCCGATTTTTTCCAAAGATTATGCTTCAAGTAAGTGGTGCCTTTATGAGCTGGCACGCATAGTGGAGTTATCGAGAGATAATGATGAGAAAGTGATTCTCCCTATCTTCTACGACGTGGACGTGGATGATGTCAAGCTTAAGACCGATTTATATAAGGATGCCTTCCAAAAGCACAAGAACGACTCTGGGGAGGATTTAGCAAAGCAGTGGGAGGAGGCTTTAAGAGAGGTTACCAAAATCAGTGGAAGGAAACTAAAAGATCATGGGTATCGTTTGCTTCTCCGTCGACTTTATTTTCTTATTGACAATTTCAATTTCTTGTTCCTTCAAAGAAAAATTAGATTCAGTTTGCTGCTGTCCAACCTTATGTAATGTTTGGTTGGATTTGACGCAATGAGGTAGTCAGAATTTTTGCTCAGAAGGCGAGGTTTCTTGCACAAATTGACTTTTCAATTTTAAAACCAAGTTTTGATAACAATTAATGTTAAGGTATATCAACTTAATTGATTAAGATATAATGAAAAAAAAAAAACCAAGATATCCATGAAGATCTACGATGTGATAATATAGTATGACTATATATGTGTGAAAAATAAAAACATTTAAGTTTCTCAACTTCAGTTGCATTCCATACATAAAGTTAAAGACTTGTGTTACACTTTTCCCCGACCCTATGCCTATGATGTTTGCCTGAAAAATTAGATTGAGTTTAATATTATATCTTCTTTCCTTTTGTTATACTAATGAAAGCTGAGGAAGAATCGGCCCAACATAGGAGAGCTCAGCAAGGAGCTTCTCTATGCGTGTTGTTAATGGTTATTATTAGTTCATACTTGTTAGTGTTTGATGTACTTTGGGGAGACGTAAAAATGTGTGGGAAACATAGAGAAATTATAGCATAGACTTAGTCTATGCGATATCCAAAAACTTACGGTCAAGAGGAAGAAACCAATCCTTATAGATTGGGTTTTGGCCTTAGGGAATTCATATGCTTTGCTAATGTTTCCACGATAATTATGGGTCGCACCCCCGATTTACACAAAAATAATGGAGCTTCTTTATGGTGGTAATTTTACAACCTCATAAGAGGAAGCCAAAGGTCATGGTTTATCTAGTTGGTCTGAATATACAAGACCGAATATTACAAATATATTTTTATGCTATTATCCAAAGGAACACAAAAGAAGATCTCCGTAAGTGTTAGAGGTTCAATCTTCTAGTATATTTCTGATTACAATAATTCTTGGTTAGTATCAATGTTGGGCTTTTGTTTTCATCGTGGTGGGGCGTGGGGCATAGGCTCCTCTAGTGACCAATTGTGCATAGAGAAGATTTGCGACCTTAAACTGAGCATTCTTCTACCGTTGAATTATAGTAGAATGTTAAAAAAAAAAAAAAAAAAGATTTGGTTCTTGCTCTTGCTTTAAACATGAACCTATTCATGGCCTCAAATCTTAATTAACCAAAAATTCACCTTGGGGACTTCTAAGTAGTTGTGGCTATGGTTGGAGGAATCTAGAAACCTCTAGAAAAAGGATAAGTACTTTAACAATTGTAAATTACCTTGAAATATGTAGCAATCCTCTATCCTAGTTTGTGATAGTTTTGCAGTAAACCCTAGCCGTTACTCTCTATTTACCTACATTCTTCTTCATTAAACCTTACTATTTCTATCTTTCGTTAAACGCATTAATAGTTTCAATCCCCGAGAACGGGAAGGGCTAACGTATTACTACCCATGCGCAACTTGTGTCGTGTAAAATTCACCGGGAGGCAATGTTTTGAGAAAAAAATTTCCTAAAAAAAATTGCCTCATCCAGGGCAGACCACTGCGGAGCGCGGATTTCCCATGCTCCATGCACATCCTAATTTTAAAGTTACCAGTTTTTATATGAAATTATCAACTTTTATTTGTGTCTTGCGAACTTCTTTTTCCATTGTTTTACAAACTAGTTTTAGCTTACCGGCTTTTATGTGAATCATTTACTAAGTTCATTATATTGTTTGCCGATTTACAACTTCTGTACAACTTACCATATTGTTTACTCCACATTTCAAAATTACCAAATCTTGTACCGAATTACTAACTCTAATATAATCGTCACATTAACTAATCTCTAATTAAGTTAATAACCGGTTTTAGCTACCCATTCTTATTTGAGCTACTTATCAGTATTTATTATTTGTTTCAAAACTATCAACCCTCATAACAACTTTCGTTAATAACACACCAACTTTTATTTGCACTGGTTACGAACATTATTAGGCAACAAAATCTGTTGTTAAATTGCCAATCCTAAGTTGAGTCACTCACAAAATTTTTCCGATTAAAGTATCAACTAGTTTGCCATTACCGATATTATAAAAAGAATGGGTAACCTAAAATTATTTCTAACCTATTTGGAGAAATGTTTGTTGGTAACTCGAATCAAGGTTGATATATATTCTAGAAAATCTTCCTCATTTTCGGTTAGTATTCTGCTCCATGTGAACGTTAAGAAAAATGCTTTTGAGATAGTATTCTTGTTTCCTATATCCAAGGCAACTGCGGGTGAGATCTTTTCTTTTCCTTTAACCTTCAAACTCATCCCTATTGCTTGAAGAGATTATCAAGACCAAGTTTACCGAGGACTTAATATTTAGTCAAACTTCTAGAGGTCTCGTTATTAGCTGTGTGTGACGAGAAGAAACCAACCGGTGTGAAAAAGTATAAAGTGAAGTGGAGGCATAACTATCAAATTAGTTCTAAATTTATTGTGCATGACATTTGAGTACTAGACATTTTAATTTTGTCGATGTGGTCATAAGTATTTGCGTTAAATTTTGATATAATCTTTCCGCCCAGTTGCCATAAGAAATTAAATTACTAACATGACATCTATTCATCACCATTGTCCTATGTGGCAAGCTAACATGGACAATTTTACTTGAAATGACATCTTGAAGATTGCCATTTCAACAATTTTTTATGGACATTGACTGGAAGGATTATATTGAAATTTTGTGTAAAAGTTTAAGACAATATTATTGAAATTGAAAAATTTATGACTGAATTGACATCCGTACAATAAATTTAAGATTGATTTCATAATTTTCCCATAGAATGGAACAAAGGCCCACAACCTATTTCAACACAATGGCTCACGGCACTAGTTAGTCACAATTTGCCGGAGTGACTTCTAGTCGAAGCCCAATTAGACCCTTGTCATGAAATAACATTTTCCCATCATTGACTAAACCACAGAACCTTGATAGCATTAGCTTTCAACCATGAATAAAGTCCCTCCTCCACCTCTCTTGAAAACATCTGTTTTTTTTTTTTTTTAAATGGCTCACAGCTTGAAAGATCGTTTTTTTATGTTGGTTTATTTTAAAGCAAATTATTTTGAACTTGATGATGACCTTCTACTACCATGTAATGTGTGCACAGTTTCCATATTTATGGTTTTTCAATCTAAGATGATTGCATGTTATGCATGTGGCAGCCTATATGAACTTATGAATCTCATAGTCAAAGAGGTTTCAAGTCTGTTATGGACAAGAAGGACAAATGTGCCTACTCATTTGGTGGGAATTAAAGATCGAACGGATGAGATTATGAAGCAGTTAGATCTAGAAGCTTTTGATGTACGGTTTATCGTGATTTATGGTATGGGTGGCATCGGAAAGACGACACTAGCTGAGGCTGTCTTCAAACAAATCTCCCCTCAATTTCAGAGATATTGCTGCTTTCTTAAGGATGTTCGGACTCATGATATAATAAACTTACAAAAGAAATTGTTGTCCGACATTTTCCATTTGAGTTGCAGAAACCTATACTTCATTGATGAAGGGGCTGACATGATCAAGATGAGATTTCATGACAAGAAAGTTCTCATTGTTCTTGATGATATCGACAATCGAGACCAAATCATGAGACTTGCCGGTGAGCCCAACTGGTTTGGTGGGGGTAGTAGAATCATCATAACAACTAGGAATATTGAATTCCTAGTAAAGGAAGGTGAGGATGCCAATGTCCTAGCCTCTATTAGCGGACAATTTTCATTCTACAATATGCCAGAGATGAATTCACATGATGCTTTTCAACTTTTTTGTGAGCGTGCCTTGGGATGTGCCGAGCCTCCAACTGATTACATGGATATTGCAAATAAGCTAATCAATACACTTGGAGGACTTCCGTTAGCTCTCGATGTTGTAGGTTCCACACTTCGCGGAAAATGCCGAAGAACATGGGAAGATGCACTATGTAAGTTAAAGAAGGTGATGAATGAGGATGTCAAGAAGAAGCTAATGATAAGCTACGAAGCATTAGAGCTTAATCAACAACAAATTTATCTCGATATCGCATGTTTTTGCTTTAACAAAGAGAAAACAGTTGTAGTTAGATATTGGGATGCAATTTTTGGGTATCCGACCGAAATCGAGGTCAATATCCTCAAACATATGTCTCTGATAAAGATATCTAGCGATGGTAAACTATGGATGCACGACCAACTTAAAGACCTTGGAAGGAATATTGTCCACCCAAAAAGTGGCGAAATCCATCTGAGGGGTAGCAGGCTGTGGTCTCCCAAGGATGCCTTTTGTGTAGTTCAGACAGAAACAGTAATCTTTACCTCTAAATGTTTTTCAGTGCATCCATTAACGTCATTACCTTTTATCTAATTTCAAGTCAAATTGACATATGTACTCATTGGTTGCTACTTTTATTTTCTAGGGAACCAAAGACATAGTGGCACTCAATCTTGGTACACCTGACCCCAATAAGATGTACAGATTTAAGCACAAGCAATTTGAGGGCTTGGTCAACCTTAGGTTCCTTCAATTGGACCACGGAAACTTTGAAGGAGACTTTAAGAATGTTTTCTTTGAGTTGAGATGGCTCTCTTGGAGCAATTGCCCTTCAAAATTCCGAGCTACCAACTTCGGGTTGAAGAACTTAACGATTCTCATGCTATCTGGGAATAACGTTACTGAAAATTGGGGAGGATGGTGTCAAATCATGGTATGATCTCACAACATCCTTTTGCATTACATTTACTCTTCCTCTTTTATGAGTTTTGACTCAATTACTTTATAGGTAGCAAAACAGCTGAAAATCCTACAACTCGAGGATTGTCCATTCCTTAGAAAGACGCCCAAGTTCTCTATACTCTCGCAACTTGAGAAATTGATTCTTAGATGCCTTCGACTAAGAAAGATTGACAAGTCCATCGGCAACCTACAACATCTCGATTACCTAGAGATAAAGAGTAAAGCTATTGAGTCGCCCCCGGAGTCCATCGGCGGTTTAAAATCTTTGACAGTTTTAAGAATAGAACAGACACCCTCAATGAAGCCCCACTCGATTGGCAATTTAGCAAAGGTGAAGCCCCTAATCTTGCCACGCAAGGAACTTCAAAAGCTTCCTGACTCTATCGGACAATTGGACTCATTACTTGAGCTAGATGTTCGATATCTAAAAATCAGTGAATTACCTCATTCTATTGGAAATCTTGAAAGGTTGAAAGTTTTACGCATTCGGAATTCCTATCTAGAAAAGCTACCAGACTCGATTGGGAGGCTCCAATCATTGGTCAAGTTGGATTTGAGCGATTCAAGAATCAGGAGCTTACCTGATTGTATTGGAAATCTCAAAAAGTTAAAGGTACTAAATCTCAATGATAATTGCATAAGTGAATTTCCGAAAACCATAGGAATGTTGGAAAATTTGGAAGAGTTAGACGCTTGCTCTGAACATCTGGTGGGGCAAATTCCAAGTGAAATCGGGGCACTATCCTCATTGAAATATCTATACTTATGCAAAGGTCGCTTTAGTGGATTGCCCACAACGATCAATCAGCTTAAAAATCTCCAAATGCTTTCATTATTGTTTTGTGATTCAATCCAACAGTTGCCAGAGCTTCCCAAGAGTCTAAATTTTTTAAGCCTCATATCGGATTCGTTGACCACGATCCCCGATTGCTCAAACCTAACCAATTTAGTTGACCTTATGATAATTGGTTATTCAATTGAAGAACCCAACACACAAGGGATCGTGAGACTACCTACTCCAAAACGAATGGCCCTTCGCGTTGGAAAAATGACCTTGCCTCCAACCAATTTCAATTCCCTCTCACAGCTACAAAGCCTCAGCATAAATTATGCTGAGCCCCAATCTCCTATCGGGCTCCCATCCAGCCTTCAAGATTTGTGGTTATGCGATGTCCAGTCACCGATAGATTGGTCAGTCTTTTCCAACTTGGGGAATTTGTCGAAGCTATCTATTAATGGATATTCGCCGGGAGAGATTCGATTCAAGGTGCTTGGAGAGCTACAGAAATTCAATGAGTTGCGAATGTTTGACTGTCCATTGCTCAAGACGTTGCCCGTTCTGCCTTGTTTAAAGGAGATCCAGTGTTTGTCCCTGATCCAATTGCCTCAGCTAATTGAGATTCAGGGTTTGGGAGAATTGAAATTATTGCAGAATTTGTCTATTTGGTATTGCAATTCTATCAAAAGGTTAAACAAATCTGATCTTTCTAATCTACAAAATCTGAAACGTTTGAGGTTCTGGGGATGTAAATCATTAGAGAGGGTGCTGGGTGTGCCAAAATCTTGTCGACTCACAGTCGATGATTGCCCGAGGTTCAATAGAGATGGATAAGATATGTATCATTCAATTGGCAAAGAAAGTCAATGATGGTAAGTCCATAGAACTAGAGTTCATTTTTTTGTTGTGTCATATTTTGTGAGTTTCCTTCAGCTAACCTTTTATCTTGGTTCTATAACCACCTCTTGCATTCGTTCATCCTATTGTCTTTGAGGGAATATCCTCTTTCATGTATCATGAACGTGTGATACTTTGACTTGCCTTGACTTGACGATGGTGATACTTTGTTGGTTTATGTTGCGCACCAGCATAACGTCGGGATTGACATGCTTCGTGGCACTTGTTTTGCTTAGAAAAAATGGATAAAGTGGAAGGGAACTTTTAGATAGTAAGCACACTAAAGATGCTAACAAATGCTAGGTTTTTGTTGTAAGGCTGAGTTGGTTGAGACTTGAGACTATTGGTCTCACCTTATGGAGTGTTTTTAATATCCGTAAAGAACAATCATGATTTATGAGGACTGAAATAAAGGAATTAATGCTTGGGTAGCAGAAGAGTGAATTGTTGATACATATTATGCAATATGAGTGATTTAGTTATTTCCTTCACGAAGAAGCGGAGGTGTTTTTCTAGTTACTTTTGAACTGAAGTGGAGGAGCTTCAAGTCTTGAGTCACGGTGTGATTTGTGAACTATCTTTCTTCATTCTAGTATTTACCAATTTATGCGTGAAATTCATGCTGGGAGACAATTGATATTGGAGTAAACTTGTCTATATGGTCAATCCACTATTTCTTTGAAGACTAGGTTTAGCTACATCAAGTTGTGCATTTTGTAATTTCTAGTGTTAGGAAAGAGGACCTTTGTGTTGTTGAAGCCTAGATTTTATTAATTCCTTTAGCTGACTTATTGCACCTTTCCTCATCTCTCTCTCTTTCTATGCTTATAATGTGGTTACTGTTAACTTGTTAAATAAACATGTTTGATCTTTGTGTCTATCATTTTTACATTTGCTAATAAAATGTTTTTGCGCAAGCTCCTTCAACACCATGGTGAAATGTTCTTTTACATGGATGTCCAGGCTTTGGCAAGACATATTGTTGATGCTACAACAACGACTTGTTCTCTTCAATCCATATCAGTAAAAGGGCAAGCTGTGGATAAGTGCATCGGCACTTTTTAACAGACTGTAAGAGTCTTCTTTTCAACTACATGGATGTTTATTGAGTTCCATTATGCAATCTTCTATTGAACTCTGTTATTTCCATACGTTTCACAATTTTGTGCTTTCTTCTTTTGCTTTTGTATGCATTTAATAGAGGTCCCTTCATCTATGCCAGCAGTTGAAATAGGATAACTACTAGCAGCAATGAGGATCCTACCACTACAGCCAAGATGTTCTAATTGTATTATTTTAAACAACAGCAATGAGGATTCTCCCATTACCAATGAAGAGCCAAGTTAAAACGGTTCTTGAGTTTTCTCACACATGAATGAGAGAATCCTCTATGAAGATTAAGAGAAAGATTAAGATGTAAGATATTTGAAGTTTTCCTCTACTAGAAATTTGAAAACTGTGATCAAATGTCTACTGGATCATCTATTCTGCACATTGATAGCATTGATTTTGTGAACAAACTAGATAAATTTTGAATATTTGAGAGTAATGGCAATTTAAAATTACAGGTCTAGATATATTCTCGGAGGCAGCAACTATAGCACCTTGCCTTCTCTTTTTCATGAATTTGATTCCATTGTGCTAAAGAGGGGGCATGGTAATACGGGGGTGTCGCGACCAATTTTTCGGGGTGTGAACCACCTAGGGTTTGGCTAATGGATTGTTAAGCCTAGACTTAACTCGGGCTCTCCCAAGCCCATACCAATTCGCGACTTAGGTTTGAATTGTTAACATGCAATTGAATTTTAACTAGGAGTCGCCACTAATCTATTTTTTGGTGGGTCGATTAGAAACCCAAGTAAAATAACGGGAGAATTACTTTACTTCTACGAACCAGAGACTATGGGTACGGGGACTTGATTACGCTAGATTTCTCTAACGCCCTTTCGGTACCATTTCTCTTATTTAAAAAAAAAAAAAGGTTTTGCAGGCAGCTTGAATTGATTTTAAACTAATTCCTAACATGCGAGGTGTTCATGCAGGTGCGCAAACCACCAATTTAACACCCAAGTAAAGCAATAAATAAATTGCAGGACTTACCTCAAAGCAACAAAGATCTGCAATGTTAAATTAAAATCCACATCAACAGCCCTAGATATGGTTTCTAATTAACACGCAATTTTTGTTTTGTTTTCACTTAATGAATGAAAATCATGCAATATACAATGCAATATTAACTAAATGACCTAATTCTAATGACATGTAATTTCTAATTAAATGGGCCTAGCAAAAATCACTAAATGACGTGCATAGTATGAACCTAATTCTATAAAACGTGCACATGATTTTTATTTTCCTAATAAGTATGCAATCTATCATAATATGCAATGACGTGCAAAAATGCCATAATTCTAAATTTTTTATGAAATTCGAAATTTAAAATTGCCAAATAATTAAACGTGCAATTTAAATTAATGAGAAGAAAATATGATATCCTAAATTAATGTTTTTGGTCTTTTTATTTAAGAAATTCGAAATAAATTTCTATCCTAAACATGCAACATAACATTAAAACCAGTAACATCCTAACATGCATTTAACCTAACTCAATTTTTTTTTTTTTTTTTTTGGGTTTTTCCCTTACGGGAGCAATCAAATAAAGGCATCGAGAATAGCACTGCAACAAATCAAGCAAGATATCATCCATGTCCATTTAATTTTGGAAATAAATCGACGAATCGTATCTCGCGCATGAGATCGGATCGGTCAATTTTTAAATAAAAATCACGAATCGTATCTCGAGCGTGAGATCGGATTGGTGATTTTTCCGTGCAATGCGGGTCGTATTTCGAACATGAAATCAGACCATCAATCATATGCACGTTGCGGAATTAGGAAGATTTCCTAATTTAGAAGACTACTCGAGTTGCGAATATCGGTCATGTGCATCAACAAACATATCAAATAAGGAAACGGAATTTTCGGAAATTAAAATAATCAAAATTTTTACCTATTCCGAATATTAATTTCCAATTTGGACTTTGCGCAATTGGACCGGGACTGCAACCGACGCTTCGGGTGGGACAGCGATGGGCAGTTTATGGCCAATGAACCTACAAAGGCAGAACTTTTACGGGATGGCCCGGCTCATGGATGAACTCGCGATAGGCTCGGCACGGCGTTAGGAGAACAAGTTGTCTCGTGGTGGATCACAAGTGGCTCATCAATGTCTTCAATTCGTTGAGGCACGTCGACAGCAAAGGACAAGGACGGCAAAGCAGGTTTGCTCGGCTTGCGATTGTTGACCCACGGTGGACGTAATTTACCGAGACTGGGACTCGCATTGAGGATCTCCGTGAAGCCTCTTGGGATTTGTTAATACTCAAATGTGGGGTCTCTCCTTGGCGTTTTCTACAATGACGAGGATGTGGGCAGAACCTGAAAAAAAGAATTAAGAAAAGAATGTTAGTGGAATGCAAATATGTGATATTGATGAAGGATCGGCTTCCCCTTTCTTGTCTTTTTGGCAAAAAGCTTCCTCTGCTTCTCTCGCCTTGGACCACTCCAGACATAGAGCACCGCTTCAAAGGCTTCTCTCTCTTTTTTTTATGCTTTTGGTCACTCTCTTGTCCTCTCTGGATCGGCGATTGTGGGCAATTGGCAACGACAGGATCGTGGCTGCTTGAATCAGGAACGTTGTAAGGGATGACTTGTAGGCGAGGCAGAACAGGTGGCCTTTGATGATGAGTGAACGCGTCGGTTGTGGATTGATCCGTTTTGCCCACACGACTGAATTTGGAGTTCGGACTTCACCACGTTGGCTCTGACATCTTTTGCAAGTCAGAGAATGGATCTTCTGCGGAATTGTCTTCTTTGACTGGATAATATTCAACTTGAATACTTTCGGCAAAAGAACCTCTCCTGGGACTGCTGGAACTCAACGATGAGGGTAGAGCTCGGGGCACGTCGGGACAGCAGCTCGAGCAAGGCTTCACGGCTTCGTTGTTGACGAGGAGGCGCGGCAATGGTCACCGTCTCATGGTGCACGCGATATGAAGCTCAGCCGTGGGGTAAGCAAGGTTGCAGCCACGTGATGCTTGGCCGAACATTCCTCTCTCTCACATGTGTTTTCTCTCTATATTGTGGCCGTATATTCAATGTGTGTGGCCTCCACTGAAACCCTACGCGAAAACCTTTTTATAGGCTGAAGATTAGGGTTTTATTTTCCTTTTCAAATCAGCATCCGCGAAGATTTCTTTTTCGCACGCAATATCACTTTTCTTTTATTTTCCACATCTCCTGATTTTATCACCTAAAGATAAGATTGCAACCCGATTTTCTTAAATTCCAAAAATCCACCGTAATATTATTTCAAATCTCAATTTAGGTAATTCTTGTCATTAAAAGAAAACGGGCTCGGGCCAATTTACTTGCTTCGTGGGCTTAGTCCGACCTGCCAAATTAAAGCTTAGAACTACTAAATCAAACCCATTTGTCACCGACCCAATGTAAATGCAAATTAAGAAACAAATGCACCTAAAACTATATGCTATGCAATTAACTATTTTTTCCGGAATAAAATTAACCCTTAATTTTTTAATGCAATAAATGACTAAGCGGGTCGCCAAAATTTAGGTGTCAACAGGGGGTCACTGACCATGTCATCAATCAGTTAGTTTCTTGCATTCAATGACACTTATAAAGTGGTCATGTGAAATATAGTTGATGGCATGACTCACTAACAGTATGTCATTCATTGGTGCAGTTTTTTACTAAATCAGATGGTGTTGAAGTTTTAAGTGGTGTGTTTATGTCAGTAGGGACAAGGTAATAATTATGTCTTACATGGTAACAAAAAGTACTCTCTTTACATAGCACACTAACTCTAAACTGTTGTTGGAAATTGCATGGCCATTACGAATGCTTTGCCAAAAAAAATTCTATGAAGCATTTAATATGGAGACTACGTAATGACCTTCAAGGCAAACTATTAAATGCTAGACATGATTTTTCCTTGATTTAGAATTGTTTAACTTCGGATACACAATATTGGATAAACTACATATGTATAAAAAAAAGGTAACAAATGATAGGATTGCTTGAATTACTTTTCAGTTGTTGAAGTAGCTTACAAGAAGTGTTTTAAATTGGTCTTGAGCCTCTTCAACAGCATCAACAGATGTTGATCATTTTAGTTTGGGTGTCCCAAAATCTTGTGAACTCATCATGTCATGCTCCAGTCCTCAAGCACATGCCCATCCCGGCTTGGTCGATTAAATAGCGACGTCCCAGGATGCATCGCTGACCCATTCATTTTAATACTCATGCGGAAGCATATAATAAATCCCCAAACAATAAACAATGGGATAGAAAAGTAGGGCCATATTTTTCAAACCTGAAAAACCACAACCACACTTTTATGCAATGCAAACCATATAGTATATATTATAATACTATTGACAAAGTCGGTTTTATCACAACATAGGGTCACGTCACAAGGTTTGCATAAATAGGGGTGGGGTCTCAATCCTCTCCTCGATCCTCCTCTGGATCCTCCTCCGAGTCTTCCTCTGGGTCCTCCTCCGGGTCCTCCTCCTCTTCGACAATCTCTCCTTCTTCTTCGCTCCAACTGGAGCCCACGGCTGAATAAACTGGAGAGTTAGAATCGCCTTCGAGCTTTGGGTCCTCGCGTCTACCACCAATCCACCCTTAGGATCTACAGTACCCTTCCCGAACACAACTTCCAATGCGTACAACGGTACCTCCAATTCCGGGATTGGACCAATCCTTCGCCCATCAGAATAATGGCGATACCAAGACCGGTACTCATGGGGCACCATGTAGGGTTCTCCCACATCAACCCAGATTGTGGACTTGATTAGCACATACTCGAGGCCCTCGGGGTGGTGGTGTATCGGGATATGGTATCCTATATCAGTGAATTTCTTAGGTTGCTCAAAGTACTCAGGAGGGTTCGGAGAGGCTGCCATCTAGGGACTTGAAATGTTATCCCACAATGGGGTGAGACGATGTCTCAGTGAGTTCTACCCCCTAAGACTCGATTAGGAAGAAAATACGCCCTAAGGGCTGCCTAAGCATAATCACGGGTTTAAGGTCTTACTTTTGCCTTGTTCCTTCCTACAAGTCAGTTCAATTCATAACTTGCAATCATAACATTCAATCAATTCGGATCGACTCATCGATCAATCAACTCAGTTGATTACATGTCATCATGACCCTTTCTTGGTTGGCTCATCTCATACTATCTATAAAGTCCGCTCATATCAGGACTGTTCACTACTAAGTTGATAAATAGATAGTATAACTTGCTTATAAGATGATCGAGTATACTGCTCTTTGTTAAGCTACCATATTGCTCGTAGGTTGATATAGTATACCGACAATGCTCATTCTAAGCTGATAAAGTATACTGCTCTCTGCTAAGCTGATATATCACCCGTAGGCTGATATAGCATACCATCCCAATCATACAACCAATTCAACATTTTTATCATTCCTGATAAAAATAGCCGTGTGTGGGTACACGGTCAGCCTTAGCCAAAATATAATAATTTCACTTTTTTGAACATCCCACCAGTTTCAACAGCCCATAATATATTTTTGGCGCTGTAAACTGATGCCCAATGATTTTCTAATTAATTACTGAAATTAATTAATTTTGGGATAAAATACCCCCAACCACAAATCACCTTCAATTCTCACAAACCAACAATCAATTAAGTAAACGAAATGCACCACTACAATCAGCACGAAATTCCGATTCTGGCTATTTCGGTCTAATTTCGAAAAATAAATAAATAATTAATTAATTACGAAAAAATATTAAATAAATGCAATAAATGCATACTTAGGCCCGAAATGGCCAATTATATGCCGGAACGGGCCTGGAAAAATTCCGAGACTCGTTAAATAAATACTAGAGTCTATTTACTCCCTAATTGTACTAACTATTCACCTAACATGCATTGACAATTAATTAAATTCACTAGTTAAATCTAACTAACCACCTAATCCATCTTAACCTCAACTAAACAACCCTTAAGCATTATTAACTTACTAAGCGATGATTAGTGAGTTAAACTCACTTGATCGGCGATCCAGTCGGTGCAAATCGACGGGGACATGACGGGGGACAACTTTCTCCAAAGCGGACCTAACTTTTAGGGCCGGGAAGCGGGCCAAAATGGGCTTAAATCACTGCTAGAAACCCACTCTGTTTGCTGCTGGTTGAGGCGAGAAAGGGCTGCTCTTAGGTCGATACAGCAGCAAGGTCGATCACGGGTCCAAGTGGTGGCGGTAAGAGCTTCGGTGGCCGCTCACGGTGGCTCAACAGGCTTGCTGGGCGGCGGCACAGGCAAGATAGCAAGGCTGGACTGCAGAGGAGGCGGTTGGAACGTCAAGGACACGCGGGTAGGACGGGGACACGAGCGGCAAAGCGTGACGGCATGTGCGCAAGGAGGGGCGACGAACGGCAGTCCGGCGTGGCGTCTATGGCGGTGAGGGTTTCACGATTCTTCTCTGCAAGTTGTTGAAGCTTCCAAAGCACAATAGAGAGGAAGGATGGGCTAGTCGACGGTCACAATAGGAAAAGAGAACATGAGGGAGCAAGGGGGACCATTTGGCCTTTTCTTCTCTCAATTTGTCCCCTTGAGGGCTCCACCATGCTTGCTGTCATCCACCAGCCATTTCTAGCTCTCTTTCCCTTCTAGAAGACCTTTGAAAGGGTCCAAATGTTGTAGGGAGAGGGGGCATATGAATTGTACAAGTTTTCTCACCAATTCGACCTTAAATCCTTCTTGAATCCTTCTAATTTGGCTTCAAAAAATTTCGTTATCGAATCAATAATCAAATTGGTATTCTTCCTCACCAATTTAACCATCTTGCTTCCCAATTTCGCGATCAAAATGATCCCCAACTTTTTCTAGTCAAAAACGGCCCTATGACTTTTTTCCCAAAAAGTCTCGGGTTTCTGAAAAATCTTTTGAGACCGAATCGACGATCCTAGAATTAATTGTGACATGAGGGAACTTTTAATTTTTGAAATCAAACTCAAATTAGCAATTAATTTCAATTCGGCGCGATTTTAGCATGACTTAGGCTACTGGGTAATTTTTAGAAATTTTTAATGCAAATGACCCATGGTCAATTTTCTTTGAACCACAATGAACCCACTCGATACATTGGCGACTCTCAGTTGTCATGAAAATCTCGATGATTCAAATATGGACACAAGGTACCAAAATGATAGAAAAATCAATCTAGTGCTGGTTGACAAGAATTTTACAAATTGGTGGTGTCACCTACGATTAGTCGCACATCTCTGTCGAACCGACTTATCTCTGATCTTAAATCAATTTTTAATTGTGCCGTAATGGCCTCAAAAGATGAACACAGTTGAATAGCCAATTCCTAGTTGAATTCTCAAGTCTATTGCGTTAAAATTCTTTAATGGTTTACCCGGATAGTCTAGTTATCTCAAGAGTGATCAACTTTGAGAACAACTCTATAGGCATGTCAATGAAATGCCCGATTATTTAATAAAAAACAAGATTGAAAATCTTGGATATCACAACTCTTCTCCCCTTATGAAAATTTTGTTCTCGAAATTTAAACCATTACAATGCTTAAACAAAAAGGTGAGGGTACAGCAGTCTCATCGACTATTTAGTCTCCCATGTCACTCCTTCAGTACCGTGGTATTGTCAAACCACTTTGACCAATAGGATGGTCTTTGTACACAAAACGTGCTATTTTCTATCCACAATCTGAACCGGGCTTTCAATGTATGACACTTGGTCATCCACGTCCAATTCCTCGAAATTAAGCACGTGGGTTGGGTCAAGCTCATACTTCCTTAACATCGACACGTGAAAGACGTCGTACACTTGCGCCAATCTTGGCGGCAAGATGATACGCTAAGGTCTTAATTCTCTCTAGAATTTCAAATGGACCTACGTACCTCGGACTCAGTTTTCCTTTCTTTCCAAAGCACGAAGTTCCCCTCATTGGTGACACCTTCAGAAAAACGCGATCACAAACTTAGAATTCCAATAATCTCCGGTGCTTATCTACGTAACTTTTTTGTCTGCTCTATGCGGTCTTTAATCTACCTCTGATCATTGCGACGACATCCATTGATTGATGGACCAACTTTAGGCCTATAATCTTTCTTTCCCCAACTTCATCCCAACACACCGGTGTCTTGCACACTCTACCATGCAACGCTTCAAAAGGAGCCATCTGGATGCTTTGCTGATAACTATTGTTGCAATCAAATTCCATTAGGTGTAGCTGATCTCCCTAACTTCCTTTGAAGTCTAGTACACAAGTTCTCAGCGTGTCCTTGAGAGTCTGAATTGTCCTCTTAGACTGGTCATCCGTTTGAGGATGATAGGCCGTACTGTACTGCAAATTGGTACCTAAAGTACTTTGCAAGCTCTTCCAAAAAGCGGCAGTAAACCTCGGGTCTCTATTTGAAGTTATCGTCATCGACACTCCATGCAGACGAACTACCCGACACACATACAGGTCTGTGTGTCTATCCAAATTGAGGTCCTTTCATTCTGCAATGAAGTGAGTTGACTTTGTCAACCTGTCAACCACTACCCAAATCGAATCATTTCCTCTCTGACTCATCGGTAGTCCAATCACGAAATCCAACATGATATGTTCCCATTTCCACTATGGGATTCCGAGAGGTTGCAGGAGTCCTCCCGGCTTGCAATGCTGAGCTTTCATCTACTGACACGTCAAACACTTGGTGACATGCTTAGCGATGTCCACCTTCATCTTGACCAGCAATAGTGTTGACGTAGATTCTGATATATCTTGGTACTACCCAAATGAATGTTATAACTGCTACGATGTGCTTTTGATAAAGAATCATCTTTCAGCCCCGCATCGTCAGGTACAACCAAACGTCATCGGAACCTCAGTGTTCCCTAATCAGAAATCTGAAAGTCAACTTTCTTTTCTCAATGTCTTCTTGAAGAATCTTATGAACATCAGGGTCTGTCGGTTAGAGTAACTTGATTTTGATCTGGACATCTGGTTCAATTCTGAGGGTGGCCATAAGACTTAAAATGTGGCTTACCTCAAATTTGAATATCGAATCCCGAGCTCTCTCGATTAGATTCCACTCCTTAATCAGTATATATGCAACTGAAGACTTTCGACTCAAAGCATCGGCGACCTTATTCACCTTCCCTAGGTGATATAAGATATCACAGTCGTAATCCATTGACGCTGTCTCATGTTCAACTCCTTCTGAGAGAACAGGTACTTGAGACTTTGATGGTCCGTGAAGATCTGGAACCTTTCTCCACACAGATAGTGTCTTCAAATCTTCAGGGCAAAAATGATTGTTGCGAGCTCTAAGTCATGCATCGGATAGTTCTACTCATAAGGTCTCAACTAACGGGAGGCGTATGCAATAACCCTACCATGTTGCATCAGCACACATCCCAACCCTCTGAATGACACATCACTGTAGATCTCAAATCCTCCTGGACCAGATGGAATAATCAGCACAGGTGCGGTAGTCAACTTTTGCTTTAGCTCTTGAAAACTACTCTCGCACTTGTCTGTCCAAATAAATTTCTCTTCTTTCTTCAAGAGTTTTTTTAGAGGCGATGCTAAAGATGAGAACCCTTCCACAAATCGTCTGTAATATGCTGTCAAACCCAAAAAATTTCTTAATTCTGTTTGTAGTCGATCTTGGCCAATTGATCATAGCTTCTATCTTGCTCAGGTCCATAGAGATTTCTTCACTTGAAATCACGTGACCTAAGAAAGCAACATGAATCAACCAAAACTTGCACTTGCTAAACTTAGCATACATTTGGTGGACTCTCAAAGTTTGCAACACCAAACTCAGATGATTTTCATGCTTTTCCTTACTCCTTGAATACACCAGAATATCATCGATGAACACGATCACGAACTAATCTAGATATTCCTTGAATACTCGGTTCATCATATCCATGAAGGCAACTGGAGCATTCGTCAACCCGAATGGCATCACAGTGAATTCGTAATGACCATACCAAATACGAAATGCTGACTTAAGAATGTCCTCCTTCCTAATTCTCAACTGATGATATCCTATCCTCAAGTCGATCTTTGAGAATATCGACGCTCCTTGCAATTGATCAAACAGGTCAGCGATCCTCAAGAGTGGATACTTATTCTTGATCGTTAGATGATTGAGTTGTTGATAGTCAATGCACAGGCGCAATGAACCATTTTTCTTCTTTAGAAACAAAACTGGTTCTCCCTAGGGTGATGCACTAGGATGAATGAATCCATTATCCAATAATTCCTGCATCTGCACCTTTAGTTCCTTCAACTTAGATAACACCATCCAGTAAAGAGCCTTAGAAATTGGCTCTGTCCTAGGTGCTAACTTGATCACGAATTCAATTTCTCTCTTTGGCGGTAATCCTGGCAAATCCTTAGGGAAAACATCTGAAAATTCTTACACCACGGCGATGTCTTCCATCTTTAGCTCCTCATGACAGTTGCCAGGTACCCTTGACAACCCTCATCTAATAAACGAGTAGCTTCTGGCGACGAGATCAAGATAATCAATGGTCCTCCTCGATTCCCAACAAACTCAAAGGTCTCACCCTCTAACGGTTCAAACCGAATCGTCCTGCAAAAGCAGTCCATTTTAGCTTGTTACTTGGTGAGCCAGTCCATGCCAATTATTAAATTGAAGTCATACGTGGCTAGGACTAACAGATCTATTTTCCTCTCTCGCTCACCAATCTCTAACTTGCAACCAAAACAATCCAAAGCAACAATCACTTTATCCTTCAATGGTGTAGATATGCAAACTGTTGACTCCAACAATATAGGACTTAATCCTAACAACTTAACATATTGTTCGGCAATAAGAGAATGGGTCGCTCCTGGATCAAATAAAGCGTAAGCAGGATGATCGTTCAACAAAACCATACATGTGATCACGTCAAGCGTAGCTTCTGCCTGACCTTATGTGATGGCATACACCATGCCTTGAACCGGTGGTCTCAGTTGTCCTCTTTGTGGCGTGTTTTGAGGCGCATACCCTTGAATTTGACCCCTCTGTGGCAGCGGGGGCAACTGCGGTTGTCCTCTTAGTCTATTAGGACAATCTCTGGCCCTGTGACCCTACTAGCCACATTCAAAATAGGCACTAGTCCTTTGAGGGCACTAATTCGCACAATGCCGTCTTCCACATAGATGACACAGGCCATTCTAACTTGGCCTTAGCTTTCTAACTCCACCCTTCTGGTTGGGCGGAACTTGGAATCTACCTCTAGGCATAAGCCTCTTTTCCTAGCGAATTCCTTCTCTATGGGAGCTAAACCTCGATCCAGACAAGGCAGCTTGCTCGTTCAAACCTCTCTCTATCATCTAGGCTCGATGATAGACTTCTCAATATTATTTCAAGTCTAACAGTAACAGAGGTTGCTTCAGTTCAGAGTGAAGACCATTTCTAAATCTTCGGGCCTTTTCTTCTGGGTCCTCAACTAACCTCGGAGCATACTGGGAAAGTTTAGCAAACTTGACACCATATTGGTCAACAGTCATCGATCCTTGACAAAGGCGCTGAAACTCCTCCATCTTCTGTTCCTCGGCAGTACTCGAAAAATACTGATCATAAAAGGCTCTCGGGAAGGCGTCCCACACCGGGATCACACCTTCCGAAAATATTGTATCCTTGGCGGCTCTCCACCAGATATTTGCATTGCCCTGCAACTAATAGACGACCAAGGTTACCTTCTTAGCCTCAGTGCACATTAGAAGTGCAAAGGCTTTTTCTAGATCTTGTATTCACAGAGATGCGGCCTCGGGGTCTCCGGTGCCCGTAAATCTTGGCGGGCTCAGCTTCAAAAACTATTCCACCAACTTGTGAATCGGCTTTCCAACAGCCACATTTCCTAGTGGAATCTCAACAGGAGCAACGGTAGGTGCAGCAATATGTGCGGCAATGGGGGTGGCCTCAACAGTGGTGGCAACAACAGAGTAGCAACGGTTTGAGCGGCAGCTGCAACAGCAGCAGTGAAGGCAGCTGCTTGATCTCGGGCCTATTGCCCCCATCAACTCTCTCATCGCCTCTAAGGCCTGGTCAATCCTGATAGTTCCTTGATCACTTGGGACTGCTATCCCAGCACCAACGGGAGGTGGTGCCACTCCACTGGCGCTTGCCTGTGCCGGTGCCTTACCCCTGCCTCCCTAGGTACTGACCCTGGTCGGCGTTCCACCCCGGGTTGTAGTTCTAACTATTCTCTTGCTAGGAGTTCTTTGCTCCTGATCGCTCATAGCTCAGTTTTAAGTATTGAAACCTACTTCCAATTTCACATCGAATTAGAAATAGAGCGATCCAAACACAAACAATTCTACCGATTAGCTAACACAAACATGCACTAGCATGAATTTAAAGGTCTTTCCTACTATTATCCCATGAATCATCGCACCTTATCACTTCAATACCTAACCTTTGCTCCGATACCACTAAACGGGGATGTCACGTCCTGGTCCTCAAGCGTGCGCCCATCCCGGCTTGGTCGATTAAATAGCGACGTCCTAGGACGCATCGCTGACCCATTCATTTTAATACTCATGCAGAAGCATATAATAAATCTCCAAACAATAAAACAATGTGATGAAAAAGTAGAGCCATATTTTTCAAACCTGAAAAACCACAACCACACTTTTATACAATGCAAACCATATAGTATATATTACAATACTATTAACAAAGTCGGTTTTATCACAACATAGGGTCACATCACAAGGTTTGCATAAACAGGGGTGGGGTCTCAATCCTCTCCTGGATCCTCCTCTGGATCCTCCTCCGGGTCTTCCTTTGGGTCCTCCTCCTTTTTGACGATGTCTCCTTCTTCTTCACTTCAGCTGGGGCCCACGGCTGACTAGACCGAAGAGTCAGAATTGCCTTCGAGCTTTGGGTCCTTCGCGTCTACCACTGATCCACCCTTACGATCTGCAGTACCCTTCCCGAACACAACTTCCAGTACATACGACGGTACCTCCGATTCCGGGATTAGGCCTATCCTTCACCCATCAGAATAATAGCGATACCACAACCGGTACTCATGGGGCACCTTATGGGGTTCTCCCACATTAACCAAACTGTAGACTTGATCAGCACATACTCGAAGCCCTCGGGGTGGTGGTGTATCGGGATATGGTATCCTATCTCAGTAAATTTCTTAGGTTGCCCAAAGTACTCAGGAGGGTTCGGAAGGGCTGCTATCTAGGGACTTAAAATGTTATCCCACAATGGGGTGAGACGACGTCTTAGCGAGTTTACCCTTTAAGACTCGATTAGGAAGAAAATACGCCCTAAGGGCTGCTTAAGCACAATCACGAGTTGGAGGTCTTACCTTTGCCTATGTTCCTTCCTACAAGTCAGTTCAATTCATAACTCGCAATCATAACATTCAATCAATTCGGATCGACTTATCGATCAATCAACTCAGTTGATTACATGTCATTACCACCCTTTCTTGGTCGACTCATCTCATACTATCTATAAAGTCTGTTTATATCAGAACTACTCACTGCTAAGCTAATAAATAGATAGTATAGCTCGCTTCTGAGATGATTGGGTATATTGTTCTCTGCTAAGTTGCTTATCGCCTATAGGCTGATATAGTATACCGACAATGCTCAATCTAAGCTGATAAAGTATATTATTCTCTGCTAAGCTGACATATTGCCCATAGGCTGATATAGTATACCAATATATTGCTCTTTGATAAGCTGACATATCGCCCGTAGGCTGATATAGTATACCATCCCAATCATATAACCAATTCAACATTTTTATCATTCCCAATAAAAATAGTCGTGTGTGGGTACATGGTCGACCTTAGCCAAAATATAATAATTTCACTTTTTTAAACATCCCACTAGTTTCAATAGCCCATAGCATATTTTTGGCGATATAAACCGACGCTCGGTGATTTTCTAATTAATTGCTGAAATTAATTAATTTTGGGATAAAATGCCCCCGACCACAAATCACCTTCAATTCTCATAAACCAACAGTCAATTAAATAAACATAATGTACCACTACAATCAGCACAAAATTCCGGTCACCGACTATTTCAATCTAATTTCCGGAAAGTAAATAGTTAATTAAGTAATTACAGAAAATATTAAATAAATGCAATAAAAGCATATTTAGGCCTGAAATGCCTAATTATATGCCGAAATGAGCCTGGAAAAATTCCGAGACTTGTTAAATAAATACTAGAGTCTATTTACTCTCTAATTGCACTAACTATCCACCTAACATGCATCAACAATTAATTAAATTCACTAATTAAATCTAACTAACCACATAATCCATCTTAGTCTAAACTAAACAATCACTAAGCATCATTAACTTACTAAGCGAGGATTAGTGAGTTAAACTCACTTGATCAGCGGTCTGGTTGGTGCAAATCGACGGGGATGTGACGGGGGACAACTTTCTCCAAAGCAGGCCTAACTTTCGAGGTCGGGAAGCGGGCCAAAGCGGGCCTAAATCACTACCGGAAACCCACTGTTTGCTATTGGTTGAGGCGACCAAGGGCTGCTCTGGGGTCGAAACAGCAACATGGTCAATCATGGGTCCAAGAGGTGGTGGTAGGAGCTCCAGTGGCTGCTCACGACGGCTCAAGAGGCTTATTGGGAAGCGGCACAAGCAAGACATCAAGGCTAGATGGCAGAGCAAGTGGCTAGAACGTCGGGGATGCATGCAACAGGGTGGGGACACGAGTGGCAAGGCGCGACGACGTGTGCGCGAGGAGGGGCGGCAAATGACGGTCCGGCATGGCGTCTACGACAGCGACGGTTTCACGATTCTTCTCTACAGGTTGTTGAAGCTTCCAAAGCACAATAGAGAGTGAGGATGGGCTGGTCGATGGTCACAAGAGGAAAAAAGAAGATGAGGGAGCAAGGGGGACCATTTGGCCTTTTCTTCTCTCAATTTGTCCCCTTGAGGTCTCCACCATGCTTGTTGTCATCCACCAGCCATTTCCAGCTCATTTTCCCTTCTAGAAGACCTTTGAAAGGGTCCAAATGTTGTAGGGAGAGGGGCATACGAATTGTACAAGTTTTCTCACCAATTCGACCTTAAATCCTTCTTGAATCCTTCTAATTCGGCTTCAAAAAATTCCGTCATTGAATCAATAATCACATTGATATTTTTCGTCACAAATTTAACCATCTTGCTTCCCAATTCGTGATCAAAATGATCCCCGACTTTTTCTGGACAAAAACGGTCCTATGACGACTTTTTCCCAAAAAGTCTCGGTTTGCAGAAAAATATTCTAAAACTGAGTCAACACTCCTAGAATTAATTGAGACATGACGAAATTTTCAATTTCTAAAATCGGACTTAAATTCGCGATTAATTTCAATTCGGTGCGATTTTAGCGTGACTTAGGTATTGGGTAACTTTCAGAAATTTTTAATGCAAATGACCCGTGGTTGATTTTCTTCGAGCCACAATGAACCCACTTGACACATTGGTGACTCTCGGTTGTCGTGAAAATCTTGAGGATTCAAAAATGAATACATAGTACCAAAACGATAGAAAAATCAATTTAGTGCCACTCTACAAGAATTTTCCACTTTAGTGGTGTCATCCACGTTAGCCACACATCTCTGTCGAACCAACCTATCTCTGATCTCAAATTGATTTTTAACTGTACCATAATGACCTCAAAAGATGAACACTGTCGAATAGCCAATTCCTAGTCGAATTCTCAAATCTATTGCGTTAAAATTCCTTAATGGTTTTCCTAGATAGTCTAGTTATCTCGAGAGTAATCAGCTCTGAGAATAGCCCTATAGGCGTGTCAATGAAATGTCCAATTATTCAATAGAAAACAGGATTGAAAATCTGGGATGTCACATATCATCATTGATTGCCCAAAGCTCAATAGAGATGGATAAGATATGTATCATTTGATTGGCAAAGATAGTCGATGATGGCAAGTCCATAGAACTAGAGTTCGTTTTTTGCTGCGTCCTGTTTTGTGAGTTTTCTTTCAGCTAAGCTTTCATCTTAGATCTAGAACCACCGCTTGAATTCGTTCATCCTCTTATCTCTGAGCAAAATTCCTTTTTCGCATGTCATGAACATGCGGTACTTTTGCTTGCCTCCACAGTGGTGATGCTTTGGTGGTTTATGTTGCGCATTAACATAATGTTGGGGTTGACATGCTTCGCATAACGTAACTTGCTTAGATAGTGTTGGGAATGACTGATCCCCGAAAAACCGGATTCGACACTAAATCGAGTCCCTAAATCTATGCGGAAGACGAAGCCCGGGAATTACACGTATCACCGATCGTAAAGCACACCACGGAGTCGAGCGTACCTTGTTAGCCACGGATTAAACACCGTCGTCAATGGAGGAAGAGAATCCGGTCGATGAAGCCTTGAAGGGAAGAAATTGAAGCCGTATGCCTACTTTGTTCTTGGAGAGAAACGCGCAGAGAGAAGCGTACGCTGATTGTGCCAAAGAGTGCCACTCTCTCTCTCTCTCTCCCCCTTTTATACCTTCCCCATCCACGGGCCCTATTCCCGTGGGCCGGGCTTTTTGGGCCCAACTTGGGCGGACGGGCCAACTCAGGCCCATCTCATAAATCCATCATCTCCCACTCGCACATGGTGGTACAAAACCAACATGGGCGAACAGGCCCTACTCGCCTCATCGAAAAAATCCATCATAGACTTTCTCTTAACATGGTGGGCCGAACAGAATTCTCTTTTCCTCTCTTCAACATTCATACAGTGAATAATCCGTGCGACCAAAGCATACTTTGAGAGCTCGTTGCTATACATCTCGTTAGGAATATATAGCAGCTCATAATGAGCGTCACACTCAGTAGATTTAGTATGCAGTACCTAGATCGATCGATCACATTTATATCTCTCTTGATCTCTTTCAAACAATGATATATTGTATTCACAATTATGATTATCACAAAAACAGTCATAATTGGTTAACCGGTGAATACAAAACTACAATGTGATTCTCCAAAATCAATCTTCCTCTTCCTTCAAACTCTCAATTTCAGTTCAGCTTGCTTTTCTAGAAATGCCCCATTAGATCGAATCAAACTCATGACCATTGGCAACATCCTAAGATAGCAAACACTAAATAGAAATCTTGAGAATAAGTAAGAGTCATGAGGGGACAAAAAAAAAATTGAGGAACTCTTTTCCTTAAGAGTCTCACACGACATAAAAAGTTGAGATCAAACTTTTGCCACTCTTATTGGTCGTCTCATGCATACGTAGTATGAAATACGTATTACGGTATTAACTCCTTTCCCATGGAGCGTATGTCTACACCTTTCAATACCGTACAGATGATAGTTCAAACATACCCAATGTCTAACTTGAGTTCACGTATCTACTCATTTACAAAATTCATCAGAACTCACATCTGGCATCTTAGACGGATAAAGTAAAACATGTGGGGTATTTTTACTTTCGGACATAGTAAGTATTATGTCCTCATCTTAACACTCGCTTAAGGCGACATACGTGTTTTAAGCTTGAGCTCTCGATTATCACCTAGATAATAAGCTTAAAAACAGTCTCATCTCTATTTATCACACAGTAAATAGGGCGATTACCCGTGTGAGTGGGCTAATCTTATATCTGTCCGACATACTTCTCAACTTAAAGTAATGCATTAAGCATTAAGATGCATAAAGATCAAACAAAGATTCATAGGCATTAATGATGAAAACACAAATTCATCAAATTGTGAACACTTAGGAAATTACAATATTTAGTACATCGGTCTCTACGCAGTCCTAGAGATTTCACATGGCCACAAAGCACATCTCTAGGTATTGGCTTTGTTATAGGATCTCGCAACCATTCTATGCGTAGTACGTACTCTAAGTTCACATCCTTTCGTGCAACCATATCCTTGACAAAATTATACTTGGTATCTATATGTTTGGTCTTGCCATGATATTTGGATCTTTAGTGTACACTTTTGCTGCTTGATTATCATAGTTAACTAATAACAAATCTGCAACACTTCCAATAACACCTAAATGATCCAATAATCTCTTAAGCCAAACATCTTCTTATCTTGCTGCGATAATGCCACGAACTCGGTTTCCATCGTGGACAAGGCTATACACTTTTGTTTCTTACCGCTCCAACATATGGTGCCATTATTCGGTAAGAGAACAAACCCAGAGGTAGATTTCCTTTTATTTAAATCTCCTCCCCAATCAATATCGTAATAGCCTTAGAGTCGCGATCCTTTCCATAATAACTCGCGTATAATCAGCAGTCCCCTTTAGATACCTTAGTATTCTTTTAACGGCTTTCCAATGTGCTTGACCTGGATTGGATTGGTAACTATTCATCATTCAACTGCAAAGCATATGTCGGGTGTTGTACACATCATAGCATACATCAAGCTCCCAACAAAGCACTAGCATAAGGAACATATTTTGTTTGTTCCTTCTCTTGTGGAGTCCTTGGACACAGTCTATGGCTCAATCCTTCACCTTTTGCAATAGGAGTGTTTATGGGTTTACAATCCCATATCATTCATCTCAAAGTTGGAAGACAACCTGTCTCTTGACAGTATTAACCAACTCCATATTGCTTCCGGTAATTAGTATATCATCAACATATAAT
The DNA here is from genome assembly GCF_016545825.1 of Eucalyptus grandis. Taxonomy (NCBI): domain Eukaryota; kingdom Viridiplantae; phylum Streptophyta; class Magnoliopsida; order Myrtales; family Myrtaceae; genus Eucalyptus; species Eucalyptus grandis. The sequence goes on from NC_052616.1 coordinate 27,707,332, forward strand.
GATATGATCACAAATTGATCCTTGGATCTTTTGATATATATACAATGATCCTCATCTATCATTGTAAGATCATATGCTATTATGGCATTATGAAAACGTATATATCATTGTCTTGACGACTGCTTAAGGCCATATATCGACCCCAAAAGTCGACATACCTTTTCTTCTTGGCCTTTCACTATGAAACCGACAGGTTGTTCCATATTTATTTATTCCTCTAATTCTCCATTGAGGAAAGCAGTCTTTACATCCATTTGATGTAACTCAAGATCCATACTAAACACTATTGCCATAATTATGCGAATCAAGGTAAATCTCACTACAGGAGAAAATGTATCTACATAATCAATATCTTCCTGTTGATTATACCCCTTCGCCATAAGGTGAGCCTTATGCCTTTCTATCAAGCCATAAACTTTTCGCTTTATTTCGAGAACCCACTTGTTCCCAATAGCTTTGTGTCCTTTTGGAAGATCAACCAGTTCCCAGACTCGGTTTGATTTCATTGACTCCATTTCCTCTTTCATTGCATAAATCCATATTTCCTTATTAGGGCAATTCAGAGCCTCATTAATATTTCTTGGCTCATCCTCATCTTGTGGAGCAACCATAAAAGTTTCCCCTTCAATGTCAAAACGTCGACGGGGAATACTTTGGCGACTTGTTCACCGTATGGGAGATTGTACACTTAGCACATCATTCCCCATCATGCTCCCACTTGGATTAGGTAATGATGATGTCGTCACATTCAGGTGGTTGCAATTGAGAATGAGTTGAATTCAATTCATTACATCTCATATTACTCCCACTTGGACAAACTCCACGACATCATTATCTTAATCCAAGGTTTCAAATATGGAGTAATTTTCCCTATTTTGCCCCTCTTAGAAAATTCATCCACTAAGGATATGACATCCCGTGATTCAAATTCAGTTATACTCCCACTTTCCTGCTCACCTACGAACATATACCCTTTCGAGTGTTCGGAGTATCTCATGAAAATACTCTTCTTTCATTTGGGACTCAATTTCCCAAACTTGTGAGAGGACATATGAGTATAGGTAGCATAACCCCATGGCTTAAGTAAACTTAAGTCCGGTTTCTACCTATCCATAACTTATATGGAGTGGAAATAACTAATTTGGAAGGCACCGGTTAAGTATGAAGGCAACAGATTAGCAACGCATCACTCCAAAAAAAGTGATGAGTAAGTTAGCATGCGCCATCATGGACCTAACCTTTTCCGAGGGTTCTGTTTCTTCTCTCCGCAACACCATTTTTGTTGAGGAGTATATGGAATAGACAACTGTCTTTCTATTCCTTTTTCATCACATAATTTTCTGAACTCATCGAGATAAATATTCTTGACCTCGATCGGATCTCAATACTTTTATTTTCTTGTCTAATTGATTCTCTACCAGGTTCATAAACTTTTTGAAACAACTTATGCTTCAGATTTATGAGAAATCAAATAGACATATCCGAATCAAATAGAATCATCTATAAAAGTGATGAAACAAACAGCCCATTGCCTTCCTCTCACATTCATTGAACCACAGACATCATAATAGATTAAATGCAGAGGAAATTCAGCTATTTTACCTTTTCCAAATGGTTTCCTTGTCGTTTTCCCTTTTAGGCAATGCTTACATATGAGCAAATAGACTTTTTCAATATTGCCCAACAATCCCTCTTTGACTAGTCTTTTCATATGTTGTTGGCCCATATGACCAAGTCTAGCATGCCACCATATTCACATCATTATCATATAAAGTAGAAGACGTGAAACAAGGGAATAACATATTGACATCACCACAGTCAACATTTAGTACAATAAAACCATCCAGAAAGTGACCAAAATCATAGTAGTTTGTATCCAAATACAAATCTACACATCTATTATGGAAGTTCATACTAAAAACCAAGCTTAACCAATGCCAAAACAGACACTTAAATTTCGACGAATCTCCAGAGCATATAGAACATCATGTAGGAACAAGTTGTGTCCACCATGCATGTTCAATTGGCAGGTGCCAATCCCTTTAATTTCAGCTCGGCTGTTTTCCCACATAGATCCACTTAGTTCCGGTTGGTATCGTCGGAATTCTACGAAGGATCCTTTATCCTTCGCTACATCATCTGTTGCTCATGAATCTACAGTCCACAAAGGATTGGATTCAGCTAATAATGCAGAACTTGACACATAATCAAAGTTCTCAAATGTACAAGAGGTGTTTACCTTTTTCGGCTCACAACAATTGCGAGCATAGTGACATTCTTGTCACAATTGTAACACTTCACCCTTGACATTTTCTTCACTTGAGGACGTTTTCCTCTCTTGTGTTGGTTAACTCTTGATCTCTTGCAATAAGGACTTGATCATTTGCTTTCCCACATATTGAACGAATCAATACGTTTGCGCTTAGAGCTCAAAGCCCTTTCGAGCTAGAACCAAAGATAGCCTATGTCTATTTTCGGCTCAAATGCCGATAGCCGATCCTCTACTAGCTCAAGGTGGCGCACGGCATCCTCTAGATCTTCCATAATATGGTCAAGAGCTTCTAATGCTTCTTGCTTTTCCAGCACATATTGAATCTTCATATTCAATATTTCACAATTGTTGCCGTTCATATAAGCAATAACGTTCTTAGTTGCTGAAAATATCGATCTGAACACATTAGACATACATGCACAAATTATTAATGCCTATCATTTATGCATCCACTTTTACATAGACCCATCATATTAATAAATAATTTCAAGTAAGGTTTCAATCAAAAGGTCACTATGTTTCCAATCATCCTCCAAAATCCTAACTTAAAACTATCATCAATATAATTGTCTTATGCAAAGTCAATTCTATGAAGCTACAAAAACTTCTAAAACTACCCATGACTAATTACCTGACAAAGAACCAATAATGACGAAAGCAATATATAATAGAACATCCAATAAAAACAATAATGCTTTCAATTAACACAATTAGGTAGTAATCATTACATAATATGTCCACAAATCACACTTAACATATATCACCAATACAACTAACACCAAGTCAGCACACGAACTGGGAAAGATCCTCTTTTGTTCAATTTCTTGATCTTTTCCCTCGAAACAATACAATAATATTCATTTACAAAATCCATCACAATTTTCTTATAAGAAGCAGCTCCGTTGACATCCCATATGCGATTCAACACATCTTGCCATTCGGGTGGAAGAGTGTTTATGAAAAATCGCACCATCTCTAAGCGTGACATAGGGGCAGCCATTCCATATGACCTGTTGAATTTTCTCGTTGACTTCAGGGACGTGATCAATTAAGTCACCACTCTCCCATCGATGATCGGTCGGCTTCATTATCAACTTAGATAGCCTTTCCTTTTGTTCATCGGTCACTGCGCGAATAGGTGTGCGCAACCTCAGGGGAGGCATTGTTCCAGCAACAAATGCAGAACAAATAAGGGATCACATTATAATCCATATAGACTTAATTGAAAAAGAAACACATTCTTTTCCCCTTTCTTCTTTTTTTTTTTTTTTTTTTTTTTTTTTTTTTTTTTTTTTTTTTTTCGGGTCAACGGTCAACGGTCAAAGTCAACGGTCGTCGGTCAACCGAGGTCAACGGTCAACGGTCAACTGAGGTCAACGGTCAACGGTCGTCGGTCGTCGGTCGTCGGGCCAGGACGGACCGGTCCCGGACCGTTGCGCGGGCCGACCGCACGTGCCGCTTGTGCGCGGGGATGACGTCACGCGACGTCGGCATCGCACGTGCCACGCGCGTGCCATCGTCGGCCGGTCGGGTCGGGTTGGTTCTCGGTCGGGTCGCCGCCGGCCAACGACGTCATCGGCGACGTCATCGATGACGTCAGCCCGGCGGTTCGACCGTTGGGTGACGCACGGTGATCATCACGTGATGTCGGCACGCGTCGGTCCGTGGGCCGGCGCGTGCCGTTTCGCCCGGCGGCGGCGCGCACGCGCCGGTCGCCGTCCGGCGCGTGTGACGCTCTGGCGCACAGCGATCCAGCGCTTCCGGCGCGTCGCGCCCACGCGCGCGCCTTCCGCCGCGTGTGGGCGCGTGCAGCGTCGCCCGGCCGCGCTCGAGACATTTCCAGACTCGTCTCCACGTCGCCTTTCTCTCAGTGCTTTCAGAATTTGTCTTTGACATTCAAATACTCATGAAAATGGCCGATGAAGTCTCGGGTGTCGGGATTTTCGCCCGGTTCCGTACGGCCGAAAGTTTCTTCGCGAAAACTCAATCAAAAACATCGAATTGATCGGGAAAAACGTGAACTAGGGCTCGATACCAATGTTGGGAATGACGATCCCTCAAAAACCGGATTCGACACTAAATCGAGTCCCTAAATCTATGCGGAAGACGAAGCCCGGGAATTACACGTATCACCGATCGTAAAGCACACCACGGAGTCGAGCGTACCTTGTTAGCCACGGATTAAACACCGTCGTCAATGGAGGAAGAGAATCCGGTTGATGAAGCCTTGAAGGGAAGAAATTGGAAGCCGTATGCCTCTTTTCCTTCTTCGGGAGAGAAAACGCGCGGGAGAGAAGCGTACGTTGATTGTGCCAAAGAGTGCCACTCTCTCTCTCTCTCTCTCTCTCTCTCCTCCCTTTTATACCTTCCCCCATCCACGGGCCCTATTCCCGTGGGCCGGGCTTTTTGGGCCCAACTTGGGCGGACGGGCCAACTCAGGCCCATCTCATAAATCCATCAGATAGTAATCACACTGAAGATGCTAACAAACACTAGGTTTTGTTGAAAGGCAGAGGTGGTTGAGAGTACCGGTCATACCTTATGTAGTGTTTTTTCAATTTCACTACAGAACAATCATGATTTGTGAGGAATGAAATAAAGGAATTAACGCCTCGTTAGCAAAAGAGTGAATTGTTGATACCTTTTATGCTGTATGAGTTATTTAGTTACTTCCTTCATGAAGAATTGGAGGTGCTTTTGTAGTTACTTTTGAACTTACATTTTGTTTGTTTGTCTCTTTGTTATTCGTTCATTCCCTCCCATCTTAAACTACCAAACACAGTTGGGGAAGATGTTGCAGTTCGCCAAATAAGGCATTTACGTTCTTGAATTCTTATTTGTTGTGTCAATGACATGTCTTTTTCTGAATCCTTTGCTGTTTTGAGCTAGGTTTGGGAATTTGATGACTCCTACTCATCGATGAATTCCATGAGGCAAATGCAATAACCTGGGTTGCTCACTTTTTAATCATCTTTATTTCCTGCAGTTCCAGAGATTGAGTAAGGATTATCTGATGTTGCACAATCAAAGATTATTATAAGCTTTACTCCACATTTGATGCCCATGATTATAGTTGCAATTTTCCAGTATTCCCATTCTTAAAGTTAAAATTATGCTTCCCTAGCAATAGCTATAAGCTTTCTTCGTCTATTTCTATAGAGTCCTAAAAATGCAATATATTATTCATGCTAAAATGTCTTCAGGTGTAATGGCTAGGGATCTATATGAAGTTGCTAACTGGGCAAACTTTTTCTAACTAATAGTCCTATTTTGCTTAGGCATTCGATGGCTTAATGTGCTAAGTATTAACCTTAGCTTTCATTTACCGAAGTACTTTTTTAGTACTCATGATTAGCTTAATCAAAGTACATCATTTATTTCATAGATCTTGATTAAGTTAGTCAAGTAGTAGACGTGTTTGGGAACTGAAACTTGAAAGATCTGCAACTTCCTTTCATATTCTTGAGTGTGCTTCCCACATACTTCATGCTGTCTGATCACTTAATTCACTTTATCTTGCTAGATGAGGGATTTGTTATGTTGTTCAAAAAATGGAGTTGTTCCTAATACTCAAAATGTGCAAGGATCCTATTATTATTTTATGAGTGTCTTTCTTGATCAAGTATCTAGACAAGCAATACTTATCTATGTAGTCAATTCCCAAGTGTCTGTTCTCCATTAAGTGCTTTACTTTTCATGTAATGTCAAAGTCATCTTTTTATGATAAGCTGTCTAAACCTTCTTTTGCAGATTGACAATCAAGTGAAGGGAGCTAGTGGTCATGTTCTGCAGAATCTTCAATGAGATGATGGGTTTACCTAAGATTGTGGGGCTTAACTATCTATTATTGTTTCCCTGATGCACTTTGTATTCTTGTGAGTAAGGTAGATTATGCATGGATTTTGTTCAAGAAAGCTTGTATAATTGCATTGGTTGTGTCCGAGCTATAGCTAATGTTTATTCTTTCTGGTGACTCATAACACCTTTCCTCATCTTGCTCTCCTTCTATCTCTCTCTAAAATGTGGTTATTGTTAACTTGTTAAATAAACCTATTTCTTCTTCGTGTCTATCATTCTTACATTTGCTGATGTAAAATGTTTTTGTGCCAATCTCCTATAAGGAATGGTTAAATGTTCATTTACATGGGCGTTTGGGCTTCGGCAAGACACACATTGTTGGTTCTGCAGCAGCAGCTTGTTCTCTTCAATCCATATAAGTGAAAGTGTTGAGACGTTCAATAAGTACACTAGTACTTTTGAGCAAGCTGTAAGAGGCTTCTTTTCAACTTCATCAATGTTGATTGAATTCCATTGTGCAATCTTGTATTAAAATTTGATATTCCAGACATTTCACAATTTTGTGCTTTCTTTTGTTGCTTTTGTATGCATTTAACAGAGGTCCCTTCATGTATGCTAGCAGTTGAAATCGGATAACTAGCAGCAGCAATAAGGATGCTCCCACTGCAACCAAGGTATTCTAACTAAATTATTGTCAACAACAGCTCCCATAACCATTGAAGTGGCCAAATTAAAACAGTTGATGAGTTTCCTCATGCATGAATGAGAGGATCCTCCATGACCATTTGGTTAAGAGAGAGATTATGATGTAAAATATTTGAAGCTTCTCTCTATTTGAAATTGGTGACTAAGTGTCTACTAGATTTTCTATTCTGTACGTTGATGGCATTGATTTTGTTAGCAAAATGGAAAGATTATGAATATTTGAGAGTATTAGCAATTAGAAAAATACAGTTTGGATATATTCTCAAAGGCAACAGCTACAGCAGCTTGCCTTCTCTTTTTCGATGAATTTGATTCCATTGTTACAAAAAAAGGGGGCATGATAATACGGGGTCAGTAACCATGTCGTCAATCAAGTTAGTTTATTACATTCTATAGCACTTAGAAAGTGGTCATATGAAATCTATTCAATTGTTTGACTCACTACTGATATGTCATTGATTGGTGCAGTTTGTTACCGAACTAGATGATGTTGCAGTTTTAGCCAATGTGTTTGTGTTTGCCAAAAAAAGGCAATAAGTTCGTATTAAATGATAACAAAAAGTACTCTCTTCCAATAGCAAACTAACTGTCAACTGCTATTGGAAATTGCACGGCTATTGTGAATGGTTCAACAAAAATTTTCTACGAAGCATTTAAGTATGGATACTATGTAATAACCTTCAAGGCAAACCATAAAATGCTAGACATGACTTTGCCTTGATTTAGAACTGTTTTACTTCAGATACACAGTATTGGATAAACTACGCATGTATCAAAAGATGGGATTACATGAATTACTTTTCAGTTACTAAAGTAGCTTACAAGAAGTGTGTTATGCTAGTCATGAGCCTCTACAACAGCATCAACTAATGTTGATCGTTTGAGTCTTGTGACATCGAGCATACGCAATTTCTCAGTTATCATGATATCTTTGCCATGTGAGGTGCTCTTTTGTTTTGCTCAGGGTTCATGCATCTGCTGATAATTCTATTTCACTTTTCTTTCTGAGGATGCTTTTTCTTTTTATCATTGTCTATTCATGTGCTATGAGTGCTACCTGAGTTACATTTGATGTGAAGCAGTAGACTGCGCTTACTTGACGCTGCACTTCTGAGACCTGGCTGGCTCAACTTATGTTATGCAATTTTCCTTCAATACAGGAGAGGCTGGATATTCTTACTCTATCTAGGAAGGGAGAAAGTTAGCTTCCATCCATCTGCCAGTGCTTTTGCTTTGAGCATTTCATCTTTGATGTGGTCTAAAACAGGTTGTACATATTGAAATTTATGGGATTACCTGTTAAAGAACTATATAACCGCAATCCTACTTTTTCCAGAAAGATGCATCTGAAAGATTACATATGAACAGAGAATTGCTTAAAAAAAAAAAAAAGAGTTAGAAGCAGAGTCAATTTGAGCTGCTAAAGATCCTGTTTTGAACTTACGTCACCTGAAAGAGTGCATTTGGTGATACACGTTAAGTTAAAAGCTGAACTCCTTCTCCCATGGAGTTCTTAGTCCTTGCACCCCAAATCACCCTAAACATTATAAATTACAAGAGTACATTGTACAAGATGTTGTGGGGTGGATCTACAACACGCTCAGGTGAGGCTCAGTTAAGTTTAGATGTCCAATAGTAAATCACTTTTAACCTTGGATTTAACATCTACTGATGTTGCTCAGAAAGAAAAATGAGAAAGGCCTTTACAGCTGATTCCATGAAACGAGACTAAGACTTGCCTTTGGTTATCATTTAGTATAACCTTTCTAAGACATCATCATCCTCTCCTTTTCTTTTCTTTTCACTAATTAGGAAGATATTGGGTGGATTCAATTAATTATATTAATCCGATTTTGTATGATCAGTCAGTAAAGGTGGCAACCGTTGGGCAACGCTGAAGTTTTGCTGAGTGTATGATTTAATGCCCTTGTGCAGCTTTCTTTGGCCAGTGATGTCGACTTAGATGCTATAGCTCATATGACAGCAGGATTCGGCGGAGCGAATCTTCAAGCTCTGCTTTCAGATGCACAGCCTCAAGCTGTTCATGATTTTCTCGACAGTAGGAAGAGCGATCAGCATGGGAAAAAGCCAATTATAACCGATTCTCTTCTGAAGTCCGTTGCTTTGAAGGGAAGACTGGGTGCGTTTGGGAAGACTTTTGGGGGAAAGTCTTTAGGAAAATGCAAACACCTTTGAGTTAAAGATGTTTTTCAAAATACATTTGTGTTTGATAAATTATACTTTGAAAGTCCTTTGTGAAGCACTTTGAGCAAAATAGTGTTTGGGGAATTATATTTACAAAGCATCTTTGTGGTAAAAAAAAAAATTATCAATTGATCATGGCTCAGCAAAGCAGAATGGAAGTCTAGCCCCAATCGAGAAAAGCTAATCTTAGCACAGACTTTCTCAAGTTCTATCCATCACAAGGAGGTTAATCATTTTACCATGCAAAATCTTATTTTTTAAGGATACGTCACTAATTAGTTATTAGTAGGCTGATTAAAAAAGTTGATCCTTTTTAGTATGATGAGCAAAACAAAAGAATTTAATATCCGGTATTTCTAGCCTAAAGATAAAGGAAGAGATTTCTCATTGAACAAACAAAAAAAGATAAAAGGGGATCCATTATGCCTTGGTCACACCGGATGTTGGGCAAATTCTATGAGATATTGCATTGAACTTTGGTCTATATGTAAAAGAACATAGAGGAGTCAAATGCTTTCTCTAGAATTATATATGGAGATTCTGGATTCTCTGAAAAGATATATATATAAGCACCAACCATAAAACTTTTTGTGTCATGAAAATGCCCAAAGATACGATAATTTATGTTTTGACATAATTTCCAAATGTGACTCTAAATAAGATTTTTATTACATATATACATATCTCCTAATTCTAGGAGGGTAGCATATACATTTGAAAGCGAAATGAACTTAGTACATTTAAATTTAACAAAATATCACCTAAATACATGAAAAAAGTGAAAAATACCATATTAAAAAGGAAAAGTTGTATATAAATTGTGGGTGGGCCTAATTAGATCCAAATATTTTTTTGTGATACCAAAATCTCCAAACTTTTGTTTTGCGACACTAAATTTTAAGGGTGAATGTATAGAGAATTTTTATATCATAAGAAAAAGTTTTGGATATATATACAAATTTGGAATTCCTGAAGCCAAAAAAAAGTGTGAGGGTAGACGGTGACCAAACTGCCCTCACTTCTTGACGGATTTCCGTAAAAAATATCCGGACCGTGAAAAATCCCCTACTCTTCCCTCGGTCACCGCAAGCCTCCGCCACTCGCCGCCGCGTCGCCGTCGACGTCGCCGTCGTATCCCCTTCCCGTGCCATCACTCCTCGTCATCGAGCCGCCCCCGGCCATCGCCTGCGCCGATCGTTTCGCGTTCCGTCTCGGCCAAGCCACCATCTCTCTCCCTCTCTCCCCGTGTTTCCTCTTCGAAGCAATTATTTTGTCAATCTGAACGGCTTTTTCACTTACGAAGGAAGGCCGCCTGTAACTTCTAGGCAAACCCAGCGAAAGTGAGAGAGATCTCTCTCCGTTGCATTATCAAGTTGCTACGAGGATCAGACTCGGACTTCCCAAGTCACCGGGCAGACCCAATTCGGAGATCCATCTCTCCATCTTCCTTCCAGAATGAAGAGAAAGAGGGAGGAAAAAGAGACGGCGATTGCAGCTGGGACAGGCCGCAGCCGTGATGGCGGATCGGGGAGGGGTTACGATGTGTTCCTGAGTTTAGGGCTTTTGCTTCCGCTGGGCGCGTCCGGTTGTTTTAGTAAGTGGGATTGCGTTGGATCAATTTTTTCGATGCTCTGTGGAAATTTTCCTGCATAAGCAGGCTGAAGGTGCTGGTGAAAGAGATGTTTGATGAAATTTTGGATTTTTTTGTGTATTTTTTTTTGGGGTGTCTTAAGAGTAGTAGTGGTGATTGGTGGGATGATGCTTGCAGGCTGCAGCAATACAAGCTGGTCGAGATGAGACTCCTAGCTCAACAAAGGGATCTTCAGGTGTGATGTTGTATTCTGCTCTGTCAGTTTGGCGTAATCGCTGGCTTTCTCTAATTCGTATTTTTGCTGGCAAAGGTTTCCTGACTTTATCGATGCTAATTTTGGGATTTGTTAGTATCGACATCCCTTTAGATGTTTGTGTATAATTTCTCATCGACTGATTCTTTTGTATCGTTATATCTGCTATTGAATTCGCTGTTGAGTTACATTTCGTTGTTCATTTTCTTCATGTGATCACAAACAAAGACCCATATTCAAATGTACTGTTGAATACTATAGACACTATCCCTCCTGTCTGCCCTTGTGCTAGCACTGGACACTGTTTCTTTCTCTTCTTTTTCTTTGGTTTTTTTCAGTATAGTATAACCAACGCATTGTTGAAATGTTGTGCAATGGTTACCGTGGAGGTGGGCGTACGTGCATGTGTGGGTAGACCTTTTTATTGGAACTTTGAAGCATTTAAGTGTGCGACTTTTTCCTTGATTCTTAAGAGGTGTAAAGACATGAATATTTAGTTTCAGGAAAAAGAAATGTACTAGGTTGAGACAGACAAGTAACACAACAAGAAGCTTGTCGGTTCTGAGTTCTGTCTTTCGTAGTGCATTGTTTATTTAGTATCTTACATTTTTTCATTAATGGAATGGGCATGTCCTCAATTATGAAGGTTGCTGCACTCTCTTGCAGTTTTCTTTCTCCTTATTTCTTTGATCTAGTTTCTGTTTTTCTAGTTCAACTTAAACCTCTTCTCAAATTTGAGTGAGCTTTACCTTTCCCCTAAAAAAGGATGAGAAATTGGCTTACTGTTGCAGTTATTGTGATCTAATCTAGAATAAAAAGTTAATACAAATCCAGATGGTCAGCATCTCTTGATGTCTCACAATGAATTTCTCTTTACATTGACCTGATAGATCCGATTGCACATGGTTTTTTGTTCCCACAGAACTTGATGACTTTGTTAGTATTTTATTGTTACTCTGTCAGCATGATACTTGTTCATTTGCTTTTTACTGGGTTGTTAATTCAATGTCTATATTAAATGCCAGGCAAAAATTCCTGATATTGAGAAGTGTTTAGACATAGTCGCCACTCTACAGGCCAAGAAGAGTTCTGGTGAGGTTTGTTGTCTCACGCAACTCATACTTCTGACTATGTGAACAAGATTTTGGGTGAATTTCCATTTATTTCCACAAGTTGATAGGGAAGTGGTGGTTATTTGCTTTTTAACAATAAGCTGTGGATTTTGGTAATTTAGTTGATGGGTGCCCAATTGATTGACGACCTAGTGTTGAAATTGCGAGGCTTTGAATCTTGAAATGATTGCAGTTACTTACCTCTGAGCAAATTAGATCGAGATGTTCACATGTAATTAGAATGAGAAAGAGACTCTCCTTCTAAAATGCTTGCTTGGCCCATTTATGGAAATGAAGAATGTCGATGCACATCACTAAATAGTAAGCCTTGTTTATGCTCTCCACGTTAGGAAATTTTTTCATTTAAAGGTACTGGGAACGTGCTGATTAGGCATTGCATCTTGCATGTTATACCTTATAAATCTTCCTTGTACTTTATCACATAAAATGGTTTGTCATTGAAAAGCGTCGGTATTATTTCTCACGTTGTGCATTAGAGGCTTTCAATTGCTTATCTTAAAATGAGTAGGAGATATCTGCATTTAGGTTCTATTTAAAAAGGAATCACTTCAGCGGATCTTTCTCATCCTTTGAGAAAGCGCAAGAATGTAGGAAGAGATATTGTTTTGCATGTTATTCCAGTTCAGGGCCTGGTTAATGGTATTGCGAAAACTGACAAAAGAAAGGTGGAGATGTATCTAATTCTGGAGTTCTTTCCTTTTTTTCTAATTTTTTTTTTTTTTTAAACTGTTTCACATTGGTTGTTCTTTTTTGGCTGAACCCTTAATGAAGCTCAGAGCTGGTATTAGTGTCTTGTGTATAGAACAAAATAAATAATTTATTTGTTCCATGTGTCCCTTCATTTAAATATGAGAATGCTTTCTTGCTGATTGAATATTCTTCAGACAGCAATAGTTATTAGAGCAAAACTCTTAGTAGAGTTATTTACGTGAGAGTGAATCTAACAAACTTGGGGTAAGAAGTTAGTCTTAGAAATTGTTAACCGCGTGTGAAGTCTAAAAAGCCATCCTTTTCCTTAATGCAAGATTTAACGGAAGAAAAAGGCTAAGATTTGGATTGGGATTCAATTCCATGGTCACTACATCTTATCTGCATCTTTTCCAGCATGTCCATGTCCAAAGGAGATCTAGTCTGAGGGCAACATATCGGTGGGTGATCTGAGGATTCTCATTGACTTTGCCATAGCTAGTATCTGTTTGTATGCACCCTTCGTCTTGTTTTTGGTTTCTTTTTGTATGTTGGCTATTTGGAAACCCTCCCAGGGCAATCACACATGTCAAAAACTTGTGATGCCGAATAGTTCCATATGGTTTTCATCTAAGCAGCCAATACCCCCTGCCTTCTTTGGACAGAGTCCTTCCCTGTCTCTTTGTTACCAGCTATATTGTGTAGGAGAACTTAAAATTTGGCCATCTCATTCTCTAATGGTTACCAGTCTCTGCATAAATGGTGAATCCTACCAATACCTTTTGCCATCAACAAAGTTTCCTGCTCATGTGCTATAATAGCCATATCTCTGCAGTGGACAAGAACCTGTGAGATTTGTCCCACACGATTAGTCCTTAGCATCAACTATGGGTCGCCAGGCACTCAGCCCCTCTGCCAAGACCGTTCTCTCTCTCTCTCTCTCTCTCACACACACACACACACACACACACACATCTCTCTCTCTGACACACACACACATACATGCACACACGCAAACACGGACAAACACAAGTACTACTATGTGCTGCCTCCATCTTTCTTTGCACTGAGCTTTACTCCATTAAATAGGCTATGATCGTGCTGACAATACATAAACAAAGGTGTGGTATTTCTCTCAATATGAAAATCCAGGATTTGAATTGGTCAATGATTTCAAATTGGGGCGCCTTGATGCAACAATTAGTTCACCACTCCATTCCACCACAATAATATGGTTTTGTTTCCTCTCTTATTTATTTGATATGTATACCTGCATAATGACTGAAGCAAACTGGCTTATTTGCTATAGCAAAGTGACCTGTGATTGAGGATGCCATTACATGCGTGCACAATGAGCTTGAGTTTCTATTACGGTAAGATTGAATTATGGCCTCAGAACTGGAATTTAAGTTTGAAATTCAAGCTGAACACTTTTCGGTGCATGTATTTTAACTGAGGATACTTAATGGGTATCTGTCAGCCTTGTGCTGCTGATGTTGAGCTTTTCACAAGTAAACTTGATATCGCATAACCAGATCATATTTTTTCAATCCGGAGTTCTTTCTCATTATATCCACTGGAGTTCTTTGTATTGTCTTAGAATCCACCAATTTTTTCCTTTGCAGTTTCTGTTTTTCATCTGGAATCCTCGACAATCTATCAGTCATCTTTTATATATGATGTCAACTAAATTTTTCTCATAATCTTGTTATGCCAAAACATATTATCTTAAAAAAATATTCTTGTTCCTCGATGCTCTCTTAGCCAATCATATTACCCCTTTCTATCTTTACAAAGCAAATGGAGGATAGGCTAGTTTAATTCTTGCCATACTAGGAACTAATTTTGGTACGGTTGACATGATGTGAAATATCCAATTGTTGTTTCTCCTTTGCAAATACACTTCTGGAAGCAATATTCCTAATAATCTAGGTTAGTGCTTTTGAAGAGCCCATGCTGATCTCAATAATGGGATGGTTTTAGATTTGAACGCCTGAATATCACCAGTAATATTTAGCTAGTTGCTTTGGTGTCTAAAGGTCCGATTAGAAACTGACATGGGGTGGGATTAGTGTATTGGGCTTAAGACCTAAGACTATCAAAACTTATATGGCGCAAAAGATAATAGGCACCAAGCTGACTGGTTTTCATGACTCTTTATTTTGTATACAGGCACTCCTTGCTGATTTTGAAGTCTCTGAAGGCATATATCCTCGAGCTCGCCATTGAAGATACTGATTCAGTGTGTCTATGGCTGGGAGCAAATGTTATGTTGGAGTATTCATGTGAAGAGGTTGTACTTGAGTTTAAGCAATGTCCCTTTCTCTCCAATAATGATGTCAAGTATCTTATTTATTGCATAAATTTATGTTGCAGGCCACAACCCGTCTACAAAAGAACTTAGAAAATGCTAAAGCAAGGTTAGAAGTTCTTGTTGCTAATCTACAATTCTTAAGGGAGCAAGTAACAATCACGCGGGTAAGTCAGAATTATTTGGCTAGGTCTATTAGGGTCGCACTACTGTTGTTCTGAATTTTCTAACTGGCGTGAAGCTATAAATTGGGAAGACATGTTAATTGGTGATAAGTTGGAGTGTGGTAGATTTGCACGAATGTTAACTTGAAAAAAATTCAAAGCTTGTTGGGATCATGACAATTAGGCTGGTGGCCCTGGGAAATTTTATTTCACTTTTTTTTTTTTTTGGGGGTTTGAAACAGCCCTTGAAGGTGAATTTTTATTTGGCAGGTTACGATTGCTCGTGTGTATAATTGGGATGTTCACCAAAAGAGAATCCGTCAAGCTAGTGTTCCTGCCAAAGACTCTTAAAGGAGTCTTTTCAACTCGGATCATGGTAGGAGAATGCGTACTCCTGGATGAGAGTATGACTTTGATCTCCCCATTTTCAATTAGGTGAATGAATTATGTACTGCTCTGTGATCATGGTTAAGACTGACTACGAGTGATTTTGGTTAGGTTGAGTTAGATTTACTGCATTACACAAAGCTTGCATTACACAAAGCTTGTCATGTAAACGATTTAGATTGAGAACCTCTTGGACTTGAGTTTTCACTTACTGTGTGCACTGTGTTAGTTTTGAGTTAATGTTGGATCCATCAATGTTTCGTCGTTTCGCCTTGACTATGTATGTTTAGTAAGAACCAATTTAAATTTGAATTCAGGGGAGAAACATGGGCTTGCCTGGGGTCCACTGTGGAATACGTGTCAGCAGGAGTGCTTTTGGATCAAGTGACTTAATGCTGTAATTTGGTTGGTCTCTTGTTGTCAGATCTTGAAGATTTCCATTATATTAGAGCAATGTAGGTAGTCTGGGTAGAAAGTCCGCGCCATGACAATTTGTATATATATATCACTAAAATCATCCTTTTGCAACTTTTAAGTTTTTGATGTAAGTACATTATCCTTACCAAAAAAAAAAGTAAAAAATGTAAGTACATTACTAAGTCAAATTTTCAATTCGAGCCAATACAGTAGCGCCAAGCGCTGAGTTCAACTCCTCTTAGATATTCGATGCTCGAAACTCCCCTCAAATCATGGAGTATTAAAAGTTTGGCTTGAGCTTCACCAAACTAAAATCGAGATATTCAAGATCAAGTCGACTCGAAACAATCAAATTAAAGAGTGGGCTTGAGCTTAAGCTCATTAACTTCAAATATTATCCTCTACATTTATATGCTTTAAGTATACTACAATTTGCAAATGTCTTCTCCTCTATTTTCGTGATTATCAATTATTTTCTGAACAAAATAATAGAAATTGGATTGGAATTGTGATTCTCTCGAGGTTGATCTTGACTCGATGAAATTCTTGGTGTAACTTCAGTCTAGGCTCGACTCAAAACTAGACTAGTCAATTTCAATTAATTATTAAGTCAAGCTTCAATTAGTCTAAGCTCGACTGCAAGCTAGACCAGTTGATTTCAACTAATTATTAAGTCGAGCTTGAATTAGTCCTAAGTTGGACTCAACTTCAACCCTACTGCTAGGCTCGCAAAGTCCAATATATGTATGAGGACTTTCATGGGCCAAATAGTATTTCCGACGTTGAACTCCACATTATGTGATGCAAGCCATTCCTTGGTAGGAGGGTCTCGCACATCTCCCCGAAGAGTTATGACCTCCGAATGAACGCAAATTTCTAGAAAAGTTGATATCTCCCCGAAGAGTTATGACCTCCGAATGAATGCAAATTTCTAGAAAAGTTGATGGGAAAAATTATATGATCACAATTCAATAGAGGCAATTAAAAGTCACAATGGGACAATATTTTTTTCCATGTAGAAAGAATGTATATTTATTATGTACACTAATTATTCCTCTGATCATGAATATACCAAGATGATGGAATGCAAAAGGTCATTAGTGAATTTGGGAAAATTTGTTTGTTTTCTCAAACAGTCTATTAATGTTACATCATGCATTACAATCAATCTACAACTCTTGAAAGCAAAAGGTGACTTGAAGCCAAATTCAAATTTCACAACTTTTTCATGGCACAAGATAAAAAGATTAGTAAGTGGAATAAAGGCAAGTATCAATTGATCAAGCAAATTAGTGTGAATATGGATTAAATATTAGAAGATCTGCTTTGTTGGGCTTAGCAAAAGCAAAATGAAACTTCGGCCCCAGCTGAGGAAAAGCTAATCCTCATGATTTTTTGTGGTTGAATTCCTTCTGAATTTAATGAGCAAAACAAAAACAATTACGTGTGGTTGTATAGTAAAAGTTCCACCGTGAAAGTAAGCAATAATTTTGCTGCAATGATCTCGGGGTGAACAGTATCTTGTCTGCCACTAGAGACCTGATAGCATAGTGTAAATAAGCAATAATTTTTTTGTAGTGATTGGACAGTGAATAGTATTATTACACATGTTGCTACAGTTTCCGGCAGCTATCTTCTCTTAATGATTTTGTTCTTCTTCTAATAGGTCGACCCCACGGCAATCATCTTCTTTTGTATCTCCGCTACGATGTGATTGGTAGGAGCTAGCTTTTCACAGTTAGTGGGCTCCTTATTTCGGAAATGATTTTCTCCATTACTGAAACATATTCATGTGGTGATTGCGCAGTAGCAAGGTAGGGCTACTGCAAGAGATTTATGTTGCAAGAGTGATGCATTTGATGATCCGTCTAATGTTGTTTATGATCTTGTGGTGATTTGGGCATAACGGTTGTTTAACCAATTATGGACTGATTCTTTAGAAGTTTGTATCGTCAAAGAGCGCATATAGCAAAGTTTATCCCTACTCCCGCAATTTATGCATTCTTACCATAAAAGCCTGCATTTATTTCATGAGTTACACACATTTCCTTGATGAGTGATGACCAAGCCTTACCTGGCCACGACAAAAAGTTGATGGAGAAATCTATCTTGTAAATAACTAAATTCACCCAATTTTCACTACAAAGACAAAATTGCTTCAAATCATTCAATCACAATTTAATTGATAGCCCCAAATTCATAAAAAAATTTGTTTTTTTTTCTATTTCAATGTAGGATTTCGTTACCATAATTAAGAATTTCACATGTCTAGTTTTTCTTTATAATAGGTATTTCAAATAAATTTAAAACGCCATTTCTTTTTCACTGTTAGATTTTTCTTCCATAAAAATTAGTTTTGTCTAAAAAGAAATTTCCAAGAAACCTAGTATGTCAAGCAAATTTAAGGATGGATCTAGAAAAATTATTATATGAATTTTTTTTTTGACACAAACACTCGTTTACAAATTTTCAATTTTGTTGTGCATATCACTATCAAACTCCTTTTATCATTTGACCAAATAAAATTCCTTCTTATCAGTTCTCTTCTATACATACATACATGCATGCATGTGTGGAAATTTATCTAATCTTCTATATATATAATGGGATGATCGGAGAAATCAAGAAGGACTAGCAAAGATTTTTAACTTATTTCAAAATAAAGATTCAAAGTGTTAGATCAAAATCTTGAATTTATTTGACAAATTTAGATAGATTATCAAGAGGGCCTTTAAATTTTTGTTATCAATCAAGAAGGACCAACAAGGATTTTAATAGTGCATTACATTTCAATACAATATATCGCATATAAAATTATTGTTCAGTCTGATCAAGGATAAATTGATCATGTCACTTAGTGTGACATTGGATTAAATATAAGGAGATCTGCTTTTTTGGGCTTAGCAAAAGTAGAATGGAATTCTGGCTCCAACGAACAAAAGCTAATCCTTCTGAATTGAATGAGCAAAACAAAAGCAATTGCGCGTGATTGTACAGTAAAAGTTCTATAGTGAAAGTAAGTAATAATTTTGCTGCAATAATCTGATGGTGAATAGTATCTTGTTTGCTAGTATCGGAGGCCCGCTGGCATAGTGAAAGTAAGCAATAATTTTGCTGCAGTGATTAGACGATGACCAGTATTATTGCACACGCTGCTACAATTTCTAGCGGGTATCTTCCCTTGGTGATTTTGTTCTTCTTCTAATAGGTGGACCCCATTCCCGTCATCTTCTTTTGTGTCTCCATTACGATGAGGAAAACAAAAGCAATTGCGCATTATTGTATAGTAAAAGTTATATAGCGAAAGTAAGTAATAATTTTGCTGCAATAATCTGATGGTGAATAGTATCTTGTCTGCTAGCACCGGAGGCCCGCTAGCATAGTGAAAGTAAGCAATAATTCTACTGCAGTGATTTGACGGTGACCAATATTATTGCACATGCTGCTACAATTTCTAGCGGGTGTCTTCCCTTGGTGATTTTGTTCTTCTTCTAATAGGTGGACCCCATTCTAGTCATCTTCTTTTGTGTCTCCATTACGATGTGATTGGTGGGAGCTAGCTTTTCACTGTTGGTGGACCCCTTAATTTCGGAAATGATTTTCTTCATTACTGCAATATATTCATGCGGTAATTGTGCAGCAGCAATGTGGCTTGCTGCAAGAGATTTTTGTTGCAAGAATGATGCATTTGATGATCTGGCTACTATTGTTTGTGATCTTGTGGTGATTTGGGTGTTTCGGTTGTTTAACCAATTCCTGACTAATTCTTCAGAAGTTTGTATCTTCAAAGTTTATTTTCCCTCCCGCAATATATGCATTCTTACCATAAAGGCCTACATTTATTTATTTCCCGGGTTACACACATTTTCTTGATGAGTGATGATGATCGAGCCTCTCCCGACTTACGGCAAAAAGTTGATGGAGAAATCCATTTCATGTATAACTAAATTCACCCAATTTTCACTAAAAAGATCAAAGTGCACCAAATCATTCAATTGCAATTTAATTGGTAGCCCCAAATTCATTGACCTTTTTTTTCTTTTTTTGGTTTTTCTATTTTAATGTAGGATTCAATTACCATAATTAAGAATTTCACATGTCTATTTTTTAAATTTTTTATTGTAGGTATTTCAAATAAATTGAAAACACCATTTCTTTTTTCTCTGTTAGATTTGTCTTCCATAAAACATAGTTTTGTTGAAAAAAGAAATTTCCAAGAATCCTAGTTCTTTTCAACGTTGTCAAGCAAATCTAAGGATAAATTGTCAGGTAAAATCTAAAAATAAATAAATTATCATATAGATTTTTTTTAACACAATCACTTGTTTACAAATTTTCAATTTTGTTGTGCGTATCACCACCAAATACCTTATCATTTGACCAAAGAAAATTCCTTCTTATGGGTTCTCTTATACCACACATAATTGGATGATCGGATAAAGAAACCCTCTTTAGGGTTTGAAGATTTTCCAAAATAAGATCACAATTACATTTTTCAATGGAAAACTTTAAAGATGAAATTTAATTAAATTAAAAATTGCACAAAATATATTTTTTTAAATGTTGATGACATCTCATTATTTTGAATTGACAAAAATTAATATCATTGACGAAGTATGTATGAAAAAATATCTTGATGCTTCATTATGCACAACTGTTTTAGTATATTCCAAGATATTCCACAACGCCTAACATCTATGTAAAAGCATCTCACCGATAGTGAGGTAAAAGATAAGTTCTTTAAAAAGACTTGGTATATATTTTAGACTAATGAAATTAAAAAAATAAATAATTCACCAAGAAAGTGAGCTTTTGAAATAAGAGGGAGAAAGAATAAATTAGTTTTTATTAGGGCAATGATGAGAAGAGACTTTCAAGGTTTTGACTATATCAGATAATTTGTGTTTTTTTTTCTTACTAGTGGCCTTTATATGAAGCATGTAATACATTATAGTAATATGTAAGGATACACTAAAAAAAAATCTTTAGTACACTAAGAAAAATAAAATGTGTGGAATGCGTAATTATGGTAACTAGAAAAAGTAGGAAAAGAAACAATGTGATTGTCACTTTAAATTGCAATTGAATGATTGAAGGTAGTTTAGTCTTTTTAGTGTAAATGTGGTGGATTCGATCTAGCACTGTCCAAAATTTAATGGGGAAATTAAAGTTACAATGAGATAATTCTTTCTTTTCCATATAGAAAGAATGTTAGCTCTTATGCACACTATTTATTCCTTCATCATGAATATACCAAGATGGTAAAGTGCAGAGGTCATCACTAGATTTAGAAAATTTCCGTGTGATTTCACCAACAATTGGCTTTTAACAGTATATCATGCGTTATGGTGGATCTACGACTCTCGAGGGTCGAAGGCGACTCTATGCTGATTTCGCATTCACAATTTTGCAATGACAAAAGAAAAAGAGTAGTCAATGGAACAAAGGCAACATGATCATTTGGCTTAGCAAAAGCATAAAGGAAGTCTGGCTCTGACTGAGAAAAGCTAACCCTTTTTAAGTTAAGAAGCAGAACAAAAGCAATTACAATATGCTTTTTTCTAGACTAGAAATCGAGGAAGAGATTTCTCACCAAAAACAAAACGGACAAAAGGATAAAGTGGATCCATTATACTTCTTTGGAGGTCACGCCAAATCGTCAGACCACTTACATGTTACATCATCTTGTGTTATTGTAATTCTATATATGTCTAGAAGGAAAAGGGCATTAAGACAAGTGTCTAGATTGGGATCCCATGATTCGTGCAATGACTTAATTGCATAATTTGAATTAAAATACAATCTATGATAACAAAAATTAGATACAATTCTAAATGATTTGTGAGCCTATTCCCTCTCACTTTTTGTTTCTCGAATTTAGACACCTATATGGGAAGCTTAATTTTTACGTGAAATTAATCGTCAGTATCAATAAAACATTTTAAATTTCTGTGTGTGCGTATGTGAAGTGAGTCTCTATACAATTGCATAATATTATATTCAAACTTGGTGTCCACCTTAAAAATGACATTAGGACATGATCACATTTTGTGTATTTGCATGTGTGAATAATCTGCAGAAATGGAGAATAAATCTAGACCGCATTCAATGGAGCTAGAGAAATGTTCAATGCCTTCGATTCATTAGAGACGTCATCATCGATCCACCAGAAAAAAAAGTAGTTGATTTAACCGTAAAATTTTGGGCCTGGCACTTTTAAGAAAGAAAAAATTTGCTCACAAAAAGAAGAAAAAAGAAATATAGCCCTTTGGTTGTTACATGGATGTTTCTACGATCTTTCCAAGAGGCATATGCAATTGTTAAATCACAAAATAATGGATCTCAATTGTGAAAACAAAGCTTTTCAAGTTTTTACAAATTGCTACAATTTGCATTATGACAGGTATCGATTGATCCTCTAATCATAAAATGGAAATAGTTGCATGGTTCGTGGTCTGTAAAATAAATGTGATTACATCCATTGATGTTTGGGTGTTCCATGTATAATATATGTCATAATCAATTTTGTGATAAACCTGTTTTATGTGGATCCGAGTACTGGCAAGCTAACCCAATGAAGCCAACATGAGTTAGGAGAGAGAATGAACTTCCTTAAGAAACAAAGACGAACTTGAGTTCTCTTTGCTTATAATATACGCAAGTCTATCCCCAAGTTTTTGTCCAGCCCTCTTGTGAAAGCAAAAGCAAAAGCAAAAGCAAAAGCACTGAAGTACGTTTGTCTAGTCAATTCATTTGCACATACCCAAATTCCACGTCAAACAGACTTGTTTGTTCGTGTGGTCGCACACATGCGTGTTTTGCAATTTCAGGACCAGGACCTGGAAAATACCAAGAAACTCATAATGATATCATCAAAAAGCATAAAGACCCTCCTTCAAGATTAAAAATGTTTTGAAAATCTCAACTTTGTTGACCTCCTTGTGGAGGAGGAACTGTACTTTTTTCGCAATTTCCACAAAAGAATCGGCTAGGACTCTTTTAGCTCAACAAAAGGGATCTATTTTTGTACATGTAATTTGCAGGGCAAAACTCAAATTGTGTAAAAGATTAACATTAAAGAATATAGAAAACTTTAATCAATATCTTTCAATTTTTTGAACCATTTGGTGAAATCGAAGTACATAGACTTCGAAGGAGGACAGCCAACTAAAATTGCCCAATCTATTATGTAGAGTAAAACTGAAGTTGAAAGAGCGGTTGCTCTTATAGCTCTACACTTATGACGTGACGTGATATGACACTTAGTATTGTGCTGTCATGTGGTCCAATGACCTTACAAATTATTTGGATACACGGTATTGGATACACGGTATTGGATAAACTACACATGTATCAAAGAAGGTAACAAAAGATGGGGTTGCGTAAATTTTCAGTTGCTGAAGTAGCGTAGAAGAAGTGTATTAAGCTAGACTTGAGCCTCTACAACAGCATCAATGGGTTCTGATAGTCTTGTGACATCGAGCATAGGGCGATTTCTCATATCTGTTGTGACATCTTTGTGGCATGAAGTGATCTTTTGTTTTCCTCAGGAGTCATGAGTTCATCTATCTCTGAATAACTCCAATTCACTTTCCTTTCTTGGGATCCTTTTTCTTTATTTTATATTTGTCCAGTTATGTGCTCTTAGTTCTAATCGAGTTGCATTTGGTGTGAAGCGGTAGACCGGGACTTACTTGATGGTGCATTTCTGAGACCTAGCAGGCTTGAAGACTTCTATTCTGTGATTTTTGTTCAATATAGGAGAGGCTAGACATCCTTAAAGTTTTATCAAGGAAGGTAAAAACTCAGCTTCCATCCATCTGCCAGTGCTTGCTTTTAACGTTTCATCTGTGACATGGTCTGAAACTGGTCATACAGATGGAAAATTTATATGATTACTTGTTAAAAGAACTACATATCCGCAATCTTACTTTTCAAGAAGATGCATCTGAAAGATTACATATGAACAGAGAATGTTGGATGCTGTTAAGTAAGAGCGCTAGAAACAGAGTCAATTTGAGCAGCTGAAGATCCTGTTTAGAACTCGAGGCATCTGACACAATACTTTTAGAAGAAAATGTTGTAAAAGGGTTGGATCTACAACCTGCTTGGGTGAGGCTTAGATAAGTTCAGATGTCCAATAGTAAATCACTTTCAACCTCGGAACTTGGAACTGGTAGATTTTACACCTATTGATGTTGCTTAGAAAAATATGAAAATGGCCTTTATAGCTGATTCCATGAAACGGGACATTGTCATCCCTATCCCTCTCTCTCTCTCTCTCTCTTTCTCTCTCTTTTCTTTTTTCTTGGAACTAATTAGGAAGATATTGGCAAATTCATTTCATTATATTCCTCCAATTCAGTATAATGAGGCTGTTAAAATGGCAACAATTGGGCATCGCTGAAGTTTTGCTGAGTGTCTGCTTTAATTCCCTTTTGCAGCTTCCTTTGGCCAGTGATGTGGACTTGGACGCCATAGCTCATGATCTAATCTGTCTAATCATAATCAGCGGTTCTTTGAGCACTGCTTTCAGATTCACAGCTGCAAGTGGAGAGAGAAATCAGCATGGGAAATAGCCAGTTATAACAGACTCTTCTGAAGTTCGCTTCAAAGGCGAGCCAGTCAATTTCAGATGCTGAGAAGAGAAGACTCCATACAAATATTTCTCATTCTTTGTCTATCATCTCTCCCCAAAACTACAATTGTGCATCTCCGATGAGAAAGTTCAACCGGGGATTCTGGTGGTTGCTTATTATTGCATCTTTGTACGTCAGTAGATCATTGATTAGCATACCTCCTCCGAATAGTCTACCTGGTCTAATGGCTTGTAGGACTGTTACTTTTTGTGATCCAATAATGTCAGACAGCTTAATCCTTGCAGTGACATTCTCGTAAGGGGTATGCGACATGTCTAGGATATTCATCTTGGCGCGTAAATCAATAAGATGGCATGCTCAGGTTGGTCTTTCGGTTTCCAGTCACAAACTTCGAACAGTGAGCAGTTGCTGGAGCGATCCCTTTGCATTAGAAAATCGAAGAAATGGCCTTTCGGTGGCAGCTGCTATTTGCACGGCTTCTTTGGCTTTGAGCCCCTCGTTCAAAGTGAGGAGACAATTTAACCTCTTAGCAAAATCGACCAAAGCAGTGGAACCCCCAACTTAAAAACCTTTCGTCTCTGATTATTATTAACATCTGCCCCTACCCAAATGTTGTTGATTTGAGAAACTGCAAAGCCTAACAAATTGTGGACTCAAGATTCAGCGTTGGAGAGGACACGGAAAATTCTGAGCCTGAGTAATCCTAGCCGGGGAGAACAATTACTTCGGCAGGTCAATGGTGTGGTCCACCACTATTTTTAAGAAACTCCATATCAACAAAATTCTAACGTAATCATCTGCAGTTCGCATTGTTCGTTGTTGATACGATATTTCAAGATGCAATTCATAAGTATTGTCGCCGTGAGTCTTTCCCTGGATATGCCTTTTTATTTTTCCCTGGCTTGAAAGAGTCTTTATGAAACTAATGTCTAATTGATGTAATTCACATAAGTCCTGAATATATCAAGGCATCGGAGCACAAGTGACCGGCTTAAAAACGAGGCATTGAGAAATGGAGAGACCACTTTTTTACTGACGAATTGATCTTTTATAATTGGGAAAAGTAGTCCATTTCTCTTAACTGGTCAACATAAGTACTGTAGATATCATTGGTGGTCAATGCACTAGAAGAAATTGAATCGAAGGGGTCACTTGGCCACTTATCACTATTTATATCAACCGTGGAAAGTATGTCAACTAAATCCGAAACCTTAAGCCCATTAACAGACTTAGTAAAGTCCAATATCACACAAAGCTTACCTCGTTATCAGCGGATTAGATAAAGTAATTTTGGCCCAAACATAAACTATATATTAATTGTTCTATAAGACCGTCAACTTTTTGATGTCAAACTTTACAATTGCCTTAGTGTATTACTTTAGATTGAGGGAGCAAAAGCAGGATAGGCCAAAATAGAAAAACAATTTATTTGGTTGATGCCTTACATGAGGAATTTTCGGAGGAGGATGAACAATATATTCAAACTGCTTGGAGCAAATAATAGCTTGACTGACTTAAAATGATTAGTCAATGGATAATATTGTTGTTACAATTTATATTTAGATATTTTCATGTATGATAAATATATATATATATATATATATATATATTTGGTAAAGAGTATGATAAAAATTATTTCCTTCATTCATTTTTATAAGTAATTATTTTAGGAAAAATTTAATATTATTCATTTTCTATGAAATAAATAGAGTCTAATATATGAATTGATGCCCTGTATATCTGTAATTTTCTTAGGACATCATATGATGATGAAAAGGGCTGTTGGATTGGGAGTTGTAGTAATTCAAGTCAAACTTTGTTGATAATGACGTGACGTTTGCTTTTCTTTAAGACAAAATCCTTTGGTGTATGCTTATGTAAATTTTCTCGGTTTTCGCCAGACAGAGTTCCATAATGAAAGCAGAAATAAATCAATTGAGGATGCATTTTTGTGAAGCTGAGCAAAGAAATTTGTGAGATAATATGATAATGAAGAGCCAAAGAGCAGAAGTCGAAGGCGCTTTATTTGGCATTTTGCCTTTTTGAATGTTAAGCCGCCTAAAATGTAACTATTTTGTAATAAGATCATTTTTAACTGAATCAAGTTAATCGCCTTTCTTTTTCTTTTCAAAAATAACAAACCTATAACAAATTCTGAACCTGTGTATAGAAATAAATTGTTGAAAAACATACATGTGTATTTTGGCATGATTGTGTAGACTCATTTTACCACTTATGTAATGGATGAAAATAATCACATCACAGGATTAATGCAAGGGCTGTGGATCTTTCTCCTATGTAAATATTTGTAACCTTTCTAATTTATATTTTATTTACGATAAAAGCTACATTTATTTCCGCAAACGGCAAGAGACCAAATGGCAATTGAGTCCGATTGGGCTTTGTGTGGAGCTAACGTGTCAAATAAAATAATCTCTTTTGTGAATTTTACCACTTAAATCATCTTATATTATTATGATATAATTTCTCAGTAGTTGCCTTCTTGCGGTCCTCGACGCATGCTCCTCGGTGGCCTAAACAAGGCCTATTATGCCTATTGGCTATAAGGAGTCACTATTCCTTCATTTAGAATAGTAGGCTTACGAACAAATGTCATTGATGTAAGTAGAATTACAAACTGGTCGAATGACCTGGACTTGTCCGGTGAATGAGCATTCCCTTCATTGCTTCAAAGCGGGCTTTTTTTTTTCACTTCCAGTAATCTTCCTCTGCGCGTGCTTGTTCGTTGCCTTCTAGGCATTATCCTGGGGAGTTTGGGCGTGTAGAAGGAGCAAAGTCTTATATGCATCCGATGCATATGGGCTTTCCTCCGCCTTGGCCATTAGATTATGTAGGTGTTCATATTATTTAATGTGCGGAATTTTATCTAGGGAGGCACTAGAAAAAGCATCAAGATTAGGTTCCAGTGGTTGACGCAATGATTGAATTTCATAATAATTAAATGCAAATCTGTTATCAGAAAAATTAAATACAATTTGAATGGATTCGTTTGCCTCTTCCTTCTCTCTTCTTGTTTCCCAACTTGAGGTGCATGTATGGGAAGCCAATTTTTTGTGTGAAGTTAATCGTCAATATTGATAAAATACTTCACATTGGTTCTACTTTATATCTATACAATCCCATAATGTTAGATCTCAAACCCGGTGCCCACTTTGAATATGACATAATAACATGTTTAGGACATGATGACATTATTAACATGTTAAATGCGGTGTCAACTTCTCCAGGAAGAAAATATAAGATGAATTACCCCTTAACTATAGAGAATCTCATGTTTAAGAAAGCCATAGAGAATCTCAATTCCATATCATATTCCATCATATACTATCCTTTTTTATTTGGCCAAATAATATGGACAACCGAATGCAGCTTTAGTTTAATGGTATCAAAGTTTCAAAGCAGTCAATCCATTAGAGTCGTCATCAACTGGATTAAGCTCTCAATATTGATGAAAATAGTCAGTTTAATCATAATTAATTTAAGGTTTGGGCTTGGCATTAGTGAAAAGGAAAATTATGCTAACAAAAAGAAGAAAATATATTAAACGAAAAAATTGGAAACTCTTTGGTCTTACATGGATGCTTCTTCAATCTTTTGACAAATCATTCTAAAAGGGCTAGTAACTGTTGGGTCACAAAATAATGGACCTCAACTGTTAATTCAAATATTTCAAGTTTTTACAAATTACAACAATTTGCATTAGAAAGTTTAATAAATTTCATGTACTTACAATGTGCTACGATTAAAATTGATCGATCAACGGAAATACTTGCATGTATCATGGTCCATGGATCATATGCCATCGCATTCATTGACTTTCTATGAGATTCACGTAAAATTTATATGATTAATGGTTTTGCTAGACCTGATTTATGTGGACCGGATACTGACAAGTCTTAATGAAGGCTAGAGAGAATCAACTTCCTTGAGAAACAAAGATGAACTGCCTTCTCACTTCGCTTACAAATATGCAGAAGTCCATCCTCAAGTCTTTGTCTTACCCTCTTATGAAGGCAAACCAAAAAACAATTTAAGTTTGTATCTAGTCAATTTGCTTATTAAGCATTAGTCTGCCCATAGCCAAATTCCACATCAAATGGGCTCATTTGTTTGAGTTTACACATGCGCACACACAAAGATGCTACCACTTACAAGTTTCATTTGGAGAATGGCAACCCATTTGAGTCATTTAAATGCAATCGGTATTTCCTCGATTCCCAATTATACCCAATAACTCATACAATGTTTAGCCATCACAATCTCTCGTAAAATAATATTTCAATCTCACAAAGAAATTCACGAATCTTAACTCAAAGTTCATCGTTTTTGTAACATTTTTTAATTGCCTCAATCCACGATGACCCTCTGCACGTTCATGCCACGAGAAGTGCCACTCACTCGAATGGCCTTTGAAGACCGAAAGAAAGCCAACATAGATCTTTCTATATATTCATCAAGAAACCTTGTTTTTCCTCGACTCCAGCACGAAGATGAACTTCAGTGTTTTGCATCCTAATTTGACCCAAACTATACAAGTTAACAATGAGTCCAATTTGAATTTTCCTCATTGTTGCAACATCCAGGTCTTCGAACATTCCGAGACGTGCTTTAATGACAAGATCGATGCAAATGTAATATCTCACTCAGGATGCAAGGACGTGCAATCATCAATTTTCGTATCTCAAATCAACATTTAGAAATTCAATAAATGATATTCGCTGCTTGAACGCCAAGTATATTTCAAAAAAATTAAGTTGGTTTTATTGAAAAATAAATTATCATCAACCCCGGGATCTTATGATTTTTGTCCAAATTGTACACCATAAGATAGAAAAGCATATTCGATGGTCTTTTGAAAACAAATATGTCTTCCAAAGCGCACCGCTCAACTGCTTCACCAGTATGCTGCTTAGCTCCTAGGGTTCAGAATATGAGACAAGTTGCATTACTTATCAGGTTGAGACGGACTGTCGCCGACCTCCAGACTGAGATGTAAGCCCGTGGAGTTTTGGCAAGTTTTTGTCCTTTCCTCCTCTCGTGCTGCTCTCTTTGTTTTTCTTGTTAATTTTGTTTCAAATTTTGCTGATGTGGTTGTTCACATACTTGGCAAATCTCTCTCCTCCGAGTCGGAACATCCCTATTTTTTTTTTTTTGGTCCGAAATATAAAGATTTGCATTAACTATTCCCAGCTCTATGGCCGACGGTCAGCAGTTTACATCCAGCATTTACAAAAGTACCGGAGACTATGGCATCAGCCATTACAAGATCTTGAAGCATAAAAGGTGTAAAAACATTCCAATTTCGGCCCAGGCCTGTCCTACCATGGGCTTTGGCGGCCCAATCAACAGCCCTGTTCGCATCCCTTCTGCAATGTTGAAGTCGCAAATTAGGGTAAACGCCGAGCAAGGTCTGCAGTTCAGCAAAGAGAACCCGTTCTTCCCATGGTGGTTGCTGTTTGGCGTGGAGAGTGTCGATCACGTGCTGGCAGTCGGATTCGATCAAAATAGGAGCCGTATTCAGGCCAAGGTGCAGCAGGTGATGCAAGGTTAAGGTGAGTGCCTACACTTCCGATTGAAAGGCTGGGGTTGCAGAGAATCGATCCGTGTATACATCGGTGAGAAGGCCCTAAAAGTTTCTGCTGATACATGACATAGTCCCTTCTCGAGCTCTTGGGTGGTAAGATCCATCAATATTGCATTTCAGGTACCCACGGGGAGGAGGTTCCCACGTCTGCCCTGTTTTGACAATAGGAGTCCCAACGTTCGGGTGGCTCTGTAGAATAGATTGGTGGACTTGATTGTGAGATATGGTGTCGGCAACTACCTGCGCTGGATCAAGGGGAGTCCTGCAGAAGATCTAGTTGTTGCGTGCACACCAGATCCGCCATAGAACTTGCGCAATCAGTTCGAGTCGAGGTAAGAGTCTTACATTGAGTGCCCTGTCTGTGAGCCAGTCGTCAAACCGATGCAGAGTGTATGGTGAGAGTGAGATATTCAGTTGCGGGTTGTTACATATTGTTGCCGTCCAGGAGCAAAAGAAGAAAATATGTTCTAGTGTTTCTGGTAAACCCTGATCACATAACCTACATATAGGGTCAGTTATAATGTGACGGCAAAGTAAATTGGCCTTTGTTGCTAGGGCATTGTGGCAAACGGACCATAAAAAACTGCGAATCTTTGGTTCTATTGGTAGTCGTCATATTCTGCGTCATAGCTTGCGTGAAAACTGATGTGAGGTAGAGGCTATTTGTGCATTTGTTGTCTCTTGGATCTTGCTGATAATGTTCTTATAGTTGCTTTTCACTGATTAATTGCCATCTGTAGTTGCTGTCCAGACCAACAGATCCTTAGCATAGGTTGATCTAATAGGTATGGTTGTGATTTCCTCAACTGCCACTTCATCAAACATTTGATGGAGAAGGGGAAGTTTCCATTGTTGATTGACCTAATCTATTAGGTTAGCCAACATTGTTGGTTCCTCTCTAGCTGCTGGTCCGTGTATAATCCCCATAGATAACCATCTATCCTCCCTAATCCGAATTCTCTCACCATTCCCAACCGACCAGCGAACATTAGGTAGTACATTCTCTCTACCGAGAAGAATACTTTGCCATCCCCAGGAAGGGCGTGAACCCTTATCTGCTAAGTGGAATGGTTTGGATGGAAAGTACAAACCTTTGAAGACCTGACTGCACAACGAGTTCGGATCATTATGTAGCCGCCAAGCCTGCTTTCCTAACATTGCCTTATTAAAGGCCATCAAGTCTCGGAATCCCAGCCCTCCGTCATCCTTGCCCTTTTTAAGTGGAGCCCATTTCTGCCAATGTACCCCCCTGCTGTGATTAGTTGTCCATTAGAAAGCAGATCTTTTCTTTTCTATCAGCTTGCAAAGAGATAAAGGAAGTTTAAATATGGACATAGCATACTAGGGAATTGATTGAACCATCGACTTGATTAAGATTTCCTTTCCTCCCTTAGATAGTAACCGTTCTTTCCAGCCTTCAAGTTTCGCATTTATTCGACCTAATATCCAGGCAAACATCTATTTTTTTTTATCTTCCCCACTTAGAAGGAATCCCTAGATACTTCCCATATCACTGCAACATCGGCATTCTGAAGACACCAGCTAAATTCTCCTAAAGAGTCAGTGGGCAATTTTTACTAAAAAACAAGCCATATTTGTTTCGATTAATCACTTGGCCCGTTGCTATACGGTATTGATTAAGAATGTTAGCTAGATTCTGGCATTCCGATATAGTGCCATGTAAAAAGAAAACTGAGTCGTCGGCGAAAAAAAGATGGGAAAGGGTCGGACAGGACCTGTTGAGCTGTATACCTCTGAGATGACCCATCTGGATTGCTTGGTGGATAAGGTTCGAGAGAAGATTTGCCACTAAGATAAAGATGTAAGGTGAAAGAGGGTCACCCTAGCGTAAACCTTGAGACGGCCGAAAGTATGATAGTTGTTCTCCATTCAATTTGACACTTAAAGTATACGTGGTAATGCATTGCATGATCAGCCGAACCCATTTTAGGTGAAATCCCAGCTTCAGTAGATAGTCCTGCAGGAAATCCCATTCAACCTTATTGTATGCCTTTTGCATGTCCGTCTTAAGTAGAACATTGAAATGACACTTCCTTTGTCTTATGCAAAACTGATGAAGAACCTCTTGGACAATTAGTACATTCTCCCGAATCTGTCGCCCACTCACAAAGGCAACCTGCTCTGCTGAAATGAGATCACCAAGCCAAGGTTTAAGGCGATTTGCCAGAACCTTAGATATAACTTTATATGCATAATTGCAGAGGCTGATCAGCCGAAATTGATCTAGACTCTCAGGGTGAGTCGTTTTCGGGATTAATGCAATTACCGTCTAATTAAGATCGCAAGGCATCTCCCCCGAACTGAAGAAATCTCTGACCAGTGCGATCAAGTCATCCTTGATTATGTTCCAATGGGTCTGGTAAAAGAGCCCATTCAATCCATCTGGACCTAGAGCCTTCGTTTTCCACAGTTAGAACGTTGCCCGTTGCACCTCCTCGTAAGTGACTATTGCTATTAGACTCGCATTCATTTCCGCAGTAACAACCTGCAGGCATTGGTCCAGAATGGGACGATATTCACGTTGACCCACCGAAGTATATAAGTTTGAGAAGTAGTCCAGAGTCATCTCCTGTAAGGCCTTATGATCCCTCACCCAGCGTTAGTCGTCATCTTTTAGCATTCCTATTATGTTCCGTTGCCGACGTTGGATAGTTGTCGCGTGAAAGAATTTGGTATTCTTATCTCCCCAGGACAACCAATTAAGTCTAGATCTCATGGCCCAATATTGCTCTTGCTGTTGCCACATTTGTTTAATCTCCTTACACAAATAAGAAAAGTTCTCTTTATCTATACCTGTTATGTTTGGTTGATTGGTCAGGTTCTGAAGTTGTTGCTATAATGCTTGCATTCTGAGATGACCATTTTTGAATGTAGATATGCTCCACTTTTGCAAGGCTAAAGACAACCGTTTTTGCTTTTGTACAAAGCTGGGATTTCTAACCTGTATTGAATTCCATGTCTCACAGATAAGCTGTTGATAGTCAAGATGTTGATTCCAACAGGCTTCAAAAAAGAACAGCCTTTTGCACTTCGGATAGTTTGCGGATGTAGATAAGAGGATCGGGCTATGATCTGATCCGATGGCCGGCAATGCAGAAACCTCCGCCTCAAGGAATTGAAGGCGCCAAGAGAGTGTACTCACAGCTCAATCCAAGTGTTCTTTAACTAAATCATCGTCGGCTCTATTATTTATCCAGGTAAATGCACAGCCTTTATTGTCTAGTTCCATGAAGGCACAGTCGTTAATGAAATCCCAAAAGGAATGGAGACGATACCTCTCTGCCTGACGCCTCCCAACCTTTTCCCATGGATACAGGATCTCATTAAAGTCTCCCACATAAATCCATGGTAAAATATTAGCATGAGATAGCCGCCGAAGTTGATCCCAAACGTGTTGTCGCTGCTGATACGAGGATGGAGCGTGAAGGCGGGTAAGGCGCATTAAAGGTCCATCCATTGCTTATCGACGATCATGTCTATATAGAATTCGAATACAAGTTCAATATCCACGAGATATGTTTTCGGTCAAAAAAAAATAAACCCCGGCTTGCCCAACCGGATTTCACACATAATAGCCGCTGAAATGTAGTTGTTTCTGTAACCACTGAATCATAGTCTCAGAATTTTTTGTTTCCGATAAAAACAGTAAATCGGGCTTATCCTTAGCTATCATGGCCTTTAGTGCTTGAATTGTCAGGGAATTGCCCAATGCCTAACAGTTCCAACATATAAGTTTCATTTATGAGGTGGTGGCTGTTGAGGGCCAGCCACCCATGCCCTTTGATTAGCTTCTTTCGCTTCCAATACTTTGGTGCATCCATAAATTGTGACTCATCGAGATCGGTAAAAGCCAAGTGTCTCATGTCATAAGGGGAATACCTCTTCATTTTTTACTTACTCCCACCTTCGGCAATGCTCTAGTGCTTTTTTGTTTTTTTGGTAATGACCATATCGCTGGCCCTGTGGATGATGCCTTTCTGTTTTGCTATTGCAGGAATTAAGCCTGTGGTAATAGGTCTGTCCATAGCCCATGAAGGTTGTGCAGAAAGCTACTGAGGTACTGTGTTATTGCAGGTAGCCTGTGCTGCTGGTGTCACGCCCCGATCCTCAGGCACGCACACATCCGTCTCACTTGGTCGATTTTATAATGTGATATCCCAGGACAATATATCGCTGACCCTTTCATTTTTTTTAAGCACATGCGGAAGCGATTAAAATCCCTGACAATAAAACGATGGGATAGAAAAGGGGCCATATTTTTCATATTGAAATTTATAACCAAACTTTTATACAAACCACAGACCCTTTCATAACTATTCACATCAAAACGGAGATCTCAAAAGAAGACGAAACTTATATGAACTAGGCCGTACTCAAGGCCCCTCTCGGTATTGTCTTCTTCTTCCAAAAATCATTTTCCTCATATCTCACCTCCGAGTTCTCCTTCTCGGATTCCTCCTCCTCGCTCTTCGGCGGGGTCCCGAAATGGTTTCCCCAAGGCGGGATGAGACTACGTCTCGAGTTCTACCCCCACTAAGCCCGATTAGTAAACCAATATACTAAAAGCCGCCTAAACACGCACGGGCGGATGACTTACCTTGGCCTCTCGATCTCACCCGTGTCGGTACAATTCATAATAGGCACCCAAGCAATCATATCACTAATCGAAGATCGATCAAATCGACCCGGTCGATTATATTCCAACAAGACCACTCACGGTCATTTCCATTCAGTCAATCAATTCACAACATCAAATCAAAGCATCGACCTAGTCGATTACATGTCATACAAATCACTCTCCACGGAGGAGTATCTAAAAGCGAGGCCACGTGCATTATCTAGGACGACATTCCAAGTCTCCGAGTCCACGTGCCTCGAACCTCGGGCCCACGTGCATTCTCTCAGGCGACCTCTTCGCCAAAGTGATACATCAAGTCACCGAGCCCACGTGCCCTTTTAGATGTCCGCACTTAGTCACGAGCTCCATCAATGCTCTCGGGCGTTGATTCGCCAAGGTGACATATGGTGAACACTTTACTATGCTCTCGGGCGTCTTTTTCGCCAAGGTGATACACGATCACGAGCCAACGTAAACAATTCAATATGCTCTCGGGCGTCTTTTTTCGCCAAGGTGATACACCGATCACGAGCCAACATAAACAATTCAATATGCTCTCGGGCGTCTTTTTCGCCAAGGTGATACACGATCACAGAGCCAACATAAACAATTCAATATGCTCTCGGGAGTCTTTTTCGCCAAGGTGATACACGATCACGAGCCAACATAAACAATTCAATATAATCAACCACTAAACTCACGTGCATTTTCCAGTGATATTCCAATTCACCGAGCCCACGTGCTTCCTTTCGAGTGATAACCAATACCCAACGATTTCTCAATCAATTAATTAAATCAACTCAACAAAGCATTATAAATGCTAAATAACACACTTGGCCAATTCAATCTCAATCAATTCCAATCAAATTAGGGTAAATCCCTAAAATATCACAATTTATTCAATTCCATACAACGTGGAGCTCAAATAAATAAATGGACTGCGCCATGACGATCAGCATGAGATTTCGGTCGTCGGCCATCAAAATCTTAATTTCCGAAAAATAATTAATTAATTTATTAATTTCGAAAATTAAATAATTAATATTAAAAATTCAATTTAGCTCAAAATAAAGCCCGATTAAATAAACGGAACTTCACCACGGTCATCAACATAATTTTCCAGTCCCGGGCCATCTCAGTTGAATTTTCGGAAAATAAATAATTATTTAATTTAATTCCGAAAATTAATATTTAAATACTTAAAAAATCCACTTAGGCCCGAAAAGCCTAATGGAGCCCACTAAGGGTCGGGAAAAATCCCGAGGCACTTCCATAATTAGTAGACCACGTCTACTTGTTAATTGCACAATCAATTTATCAAAATCGCATCACAATTGACTAATAATTGCTAATTTATTCTAATCTAACAACCTAAACATAATTAATTAAATCTAAACCAACCTTAAGCATAATTAGCCAACTAATCCTGGATTAGTGAGATTACTCACCAAATCGCGCGCAAATCGGATCAATCCGACGGCGGCGACGCGAGGAACGATTCTTCCCAAAGCACGGCTCGGGTTCGGGGCCCGGAAACGGCCCAAAACGGGCCCGAACCAGATGGAAACCCATTTCGTGGGTTTCTGCCCTTGGCTGGTCGGAGCAGATCCGGCGGCCAAAACGGCGAGGGAAGGCCGGCGAAGGACGAAGGGGACGCCGGGGAAGTCCGGCGGGGCTGGGCGGTGGCCGGAGGTGGCCGGACGGTGGCTGGTCGGTGCGGAACAGGGGCGAAACAGGGCTGATTCGTGCGGCCTGGGCGTGCGCGGACGGCGGGACAGCGGCGGGCGCACGGGCGCGGCGCGGGTGCGGGCGGCGGTGCGGCGGCGGAACGGTGGCGACGACGAGCTGCGCTGCTTCTGCTCCGGGCTTCCGGTTTTGGTTCTGTTCGCACAGCAAAGAGAGTCGAGGGAGAGAGAGTGCGAAAGAGAGAGATGAGAGAGAAGAGGAAAGAGGATAAGCTTGACTGGTCAAAGAAAGAGGAACAAAGAGGGAGACAGCTGGGGCAGTCGGTGGGGAGGGTTTTCGCACGAGGGGGAGGGGAGGAGAGAGAAGAGAGAGAAAAGAAAGAAAAAGAAAAGAGATGGAGAGAGAGAAAAGAAATAAAACAATAGCCTTAATTTTCTTTTCTTTTCTCTTTCTCTTTTATTTCTTTTCAGAACTGATTTTTCTTCCGATAATTTCTTTATTGAAATTTCGGACTTTCGTCAATAAATTGACGAACGATGAGACAAGGTCAAAAAGGAATTATGACACGCTTAAAATTCGATTCCCGAAATCGAGTTGATTTCGTGGTTAAAAATCACGGACGTGATTTTAGTCCAATCCAACAAATTGAGTAGCTTTTAGGGATTTTACCGAATACATCCCTTAACGGCTTCACTCAATATGTTAGTTAACTCGTGAGTGATCGCCCGAGAAAAAGGACCAAACACGTTGACGAAATGCCCATTTCA
The DNA here is from genome assembly GCF_016545825.1 of Eucalyptus grandis. Classification (NCBI taxonomy): domain Eukaryota; kingdom Viridiplantae; phylum Streptophyta; class Magnoliopsida; order Myrtales; family Myrtaceae; genus Eucalyptus; species Eucalyptus grandis. Next base: position 27,744,552 of record NC_052616.1, read on the forward strand.
CTTTATCGAAGCGGGGTCGAATTTCGGGATGATGTCACATTGGTACCACTTGAGTTTGGACTGCCTTATCGGTTTCTAGGTGAGGTAAAGGGTCAACAAGAACCGTATTAGGTGGAGGGAGCAAAGGAATAGTTGGCAGCAACGCAAGCGGCGTCTCAGGTACGCTTTCTTCACTGGGCTCGTCGATGTCTGTGGGTTGGTAGAAAGCCTGCCAGTAAGGGCTATGCTCGCAAACCTCGACTCGCAGCCATTGGCCATAGGCCATTTTTCTTTACCATCAAGCTTTGCTTCCTCAAAAGGGTAAGTTAGACGATGTGGGATAATGGCCTATTTTCCCACAGGAGTAGCAAAAATGAGACAGTCTCTCATATCTGAAGTCAAGCCACAATGGTTTGCCCTCTAGGCGAATCAACTTTCCGGACTGTAAAGGGCTATCCAGGTTTATGTCGACCACCGCCCTACCGGCCCGTAAGGTAGAACCTCACATTAAGGTCGATTTGATCTCGATTACTTCGCCGACTTGCTGCAAAACTCTCCGAAGCATCTGTTCAGTCTGCCATTCCAGAGGCAAGCCAAAGACTTGAACCCAAAAGGTACACCGGCTAAAATCATAACAATGTAATGGCGTATTAGGAATCCACGGCTTAAAAATGACCAATTGACTAGAAAAAAGCCATGGACCACCTTCCATAATCCATTGTTTATCTGTTTCTAACCTGAATTTTGCGATATACAGGCCACCCTCGCGCGGAGAAATATCAACCTGGTCGATACGCCAAACTTAGCGCATAGTACTCTGGAATGCTTGTAAGTTGATAGAGGATTTTGATAAAACTTTGCCCACTAATAATGATCGACATTCCTCTAAATTTTCTAGTGGGGGGGCTTCTTCACATATCTCAATCTGTTGTTCATTACATAATCTACCCAACCATTTACATAGTGACGCTATTCGTTTGGGGTCTTCACAAGTTTCCGATGCCATAGAACCAAGCCACCAACCAGAATCGCACTGACAAATTCAAGGATGCAGAGCAGACAACAGGGGAACAAGCAGCCCAACAGGAGTAATGGTATGGGTCACAACTACGAAACCAATTCTGGAGCAACTACGCATGATAGTGGAATACTGCACCAGCCCAACCCAAGTCGAAGAAAAGACCTTATCGACAACATGCATTCCATCATCTGTTAATTACTGAAAACACTACTTCGCACTTACAGTGGGGAAGAGGAAGTGGATGAAACATGCAATGGTAGAGATCCTCAGGGTCGAGAGAGGTAGGGCAAAATGGGCACCGATGGGTTGTCAACGACCCTTTCGACGGAGATGGCACCCGCAGTCGCCATGGACAAAAGCGTCCCAAGACAAGATTGCAAGGAGGAAAGTGGATTGTTGAAGTAAATCAGACTTCAAGAAAGACGGGACTGCCATCAACAGGGTAGACGAGGGCTCTTCATTTTGAGAGAGATGATGATAACTGTAACCAACCAAAGGATAGACTATTGGAACATCCCTATTGAAAGGACAAAAATTGATTCAATCACCGATTGTAAATACTTAAGTGGTGTAGTCCCTGTTCTAGACCAATTCGTTCATCCAGGAAGATTGGCATGCATTGAAGATCCATGAATTTTCAACGACAAGTCCCTCATCAATAAGGCCTCATCTTTGACTTTGTCATAAAGACATTGTCATTTCCCACACATCGAAGCTTACATTGTGAGGACTTTAATAGCTTCTAGTTTCTGAATGTTTAGAGTTTTTATGCGACTTATAGTTTCTAGACTTGACTTTAGTTTCTTACTCTTCGTTTGTTTTGTTATAGAAGGTTATCAAGCCTTTATAAAATACACAACGAATTTGATTAATGAAATTTGCTTAGTGCAATTCCCTTAAATTTTGAAGAGTCCAAACCCCTTGAAAACCTACAAGAGTTTTCATTATATTCATGAAGAATCGGAGCTTTTAAAGTCTACAACTTTGAAGAGTTGCAGCCATTAATCTCAAAGAATTGATGCCATTTCAACTTCCTTAGAGGCCTAAAAGAGCAACCATTGAAATTCCTATCATTTTCTTCATTATGTGCAATCTTGTTTCGTCCACTTCCTTCCAAAATCGACAAGACTACAGTACTTATTTGAGAAAACTCAAAACACATAAGTTGTAGATTGAAGAGTCCCTTTTTTTTTTTTTTTTTTTTTTTTTTTTTGCTTTGGAATCAAGTCATTTTGATCTGAATCAACAAAATTATGTCCATTTTCCCGAGCTAGCATAGAACAAAAAATTTCTGCCCAATTTTGTGACTAAGTTTGCATGTATGTAAGTCACTCTTCCAATCCCATTGTTTGAGTAGTCAACCTTTGGACTACATCATTTGGTATCAAAGCTTTGGAGGAGAGAACGATGCCTCCAAGACTAGAAAGACGTCAAGTTGGTACAACCATTCCACTGAATGAAGTACAAACACTTGCTAAGAATTTGCAGCAACTTATGTAAAAAAAAAAAAAAAAAATTGATGACTTGACCTAAGAAGTTCAGCATCAAAGGGTTGAAGCAAACAACCCTCCACCTTGTTCCAAGATCGAAGAATACAATGGTGATTGCCCTTCTTTAGAAAGTATTCAATCGTTTCCTCTAAAGAGGAATGTTCCATATCATGCACAAGAAGTCCGTGAACCAAATTGGGAAAAGGAAATCAAGAGAGACATTCCAAGATTTTTAGGCACTGATTCTACTAATGATCATCGACTGGGCATCATTGCTATGCAAGTCCAAGGCAAGGCCATAGTATGGTGGAGACGTGAGAAGTAGACTCGCCAATTTGGTGACAAGGCTCTAATCATCTCAATGACAAAAATGAAGGACAAGATTCAAAAGTATATCCTTCCTAAAGGATACAAGAGAGAGCTCTATCGAAGGTGCCAAAACTTGAGAAAAGGTATGCGAATGTTAGATCAATACACCAATGAATTCAATGAATTGGTGATTTACAACAACATTCACAATATGGAAGAGGTGCTTGTGAAAAAGTACTTGAATAGTCTTCAACTTTATATCCAAGATGTCTTAGAAGTCCTTGACATTTAAGACCTAGGAGATGCAGATCAGTGGGCACTCAAAGTGGAGCATTCTCGCACTGGGAGGCAATGGTCCCCTATTGTGCCAAATCAAGCAACTAGGAGTACCACCAGCACCGTCAAAGTTGGTGAAGCTACAGTACAACCTACGACACACCCTGCTAGTAAGCTTTCTAATTATCCTAATATTTCAAAATAACCAATTACTACCAACATACGTTGTTATTCTTGCGGAGAGATGGGCCATTGTGCTAGTAATTATCAAACCAACAAGAATCGACCAGCTAGTAAGGCTTTCATGGTGGAAAATGAATTTGATGAGGACATGGAGGAGCCACTTGAAGAAGAATTGAAAGATGATGAAGTTGCTGGGGAAGATGAACAAATAATACATGCTGATTCCGATGAGCTTCTCATGATGAGAAAAAATTTTCTCACTCTTAGAGATAACAGGAGATAGGTCACTGCGCACCAATAATTTTCAATCAGCCTGCACTATATTGAGGAAGTTATGTCAGTTAATTATTGACTCAGGTTGTTGTCACATTCTGAAGTGGCGGCAAGTAAGTTGAAATTGGAGTTGAAAGTGCACCCCACATCTCATAAAATGTCTTGATTGAAGAGAGGTACTGAGGTAACCATTTCCAAACTGTGTCTTGCCAATCTTTCCTTTGGTTCTATTTATTTTGACAAGTATGATGTGATGTTCTACCACGGCAATTTGATAGAAAGACTATCTATGATGGTTATTGTTATATGTATTCTTTTGAGTATGGAGGACAAAAGATTACTTTTGCACCTAGTAAGGAACCTCTTAAGACCTCATTAGTTGAGAATTCCTTATCCCCTACTTTGTTCACGATGAAAGAAGTAAAGGTGCCATGCAGGAGGTTAGTATTGTGTATATTATGCCTAACAAGACTGTTGTGGATAATGTAATTGTATCTTCCACACCCCCATCAAGTTCAGCCACTTTCGGAATAGTTTAAAGACGTCTTTCCATTGGACTTATCACATGGTCTTCCTCCCACGAGAGATATTTAGCATCAAATTGACTATCAGCCCTGTGCTTCGCTACTTGATCTAACTCATTACCAAATGAGTCCAACTAAAAATGAAGAATTGTAGCAACAAGTTATGGAACTCTTGAATAAGAGTTTTATCAGGGAGAGCCTTAGCCTATGTGCTGTTCCAGTTCTTTTGGTACCTGAGAAAAATGGCACTTGAAGAGTGTTTGTTGATAGTAGAGTGATCAAAAAGATCACCATCAAGTACCGATTTCCTATACCCCATCTTGATGATCTTTTGAGTTAACTTTCTGGTGCAACCATCTTCTCAAAGCTAGATTTGAGCGTGGTTATCATCAAATCAAAATCAAGCCTGAAGATGAATGGAAGACTGCATTCAAAACCAAAGATAGATTGTTTGAGGGACTTGTCATGCCATTCGAGTTGTCTAATGCACCATCCACATTCATGAGGTTTATGACCCAGGTTTTGAAGCCATTTCTTGGGAAGTTTGTTGTGGTTTATTTTGATGAGCACTTGCAACACCTTCAAGAAGTATTACGAGTGTTGAGGCGAGAGCACTTGTATATAGCCCCCGACAAGTGCTACTTCATGGTACCACAAATCCTATTCTTGGGATTTCATATCTTGACACAAGGAATTTTGGTTGATGATGCGAAAACCAAGGTAATCAAAGAATGGCGAACAATCTTGGAAGTCTTTTACATACAGATTGGAAACGCGAGATCCTTCTGGTTCCCGCATTACTGTTCATCCAACTGGTGAGCTGCTACCTCCTGAAGTTCTAGCCACCCGTTTGAGCTGAAATTTGGAGGGTAGGTTCCTCTCTGTTGCCTCTTCCTTCCCTCCGAACGAATTTGGTTGGGTTGACCTACGTCTCCATATCTCACCAACCCTAGGAGCTTCGCATCTGCTGCTCGTCTAATCTGATTTCCGCATGCTGAGGGAGTCTCAGCTGGTCGTTCGTTCGGTGCTACTTCATCGGATGACGTCCCTGGTGTACGGGGAAGGACGGGCTTGGTTGTTCAGAGTTTCCCTTGTTTTCAACCGGCTTCATTGTTCACCTTCGACAGCCTCCTCTGCTGGTTCAGCTTTCCATCCCAGCTGGTGCGACTGCCCCTTCTCTCGGCGCCTGGTAAGTCCCCTTCCCGAATCGTTTATGGCAAATTACAGGTAAGGTTTATCAGGCTGCTCTGGTTTGTTTCGTTCTGCTAGGATTGATGGACTCGAGGTCGAATCGAGTCTTCGCGGAGGGTGGGGAGACCTCTACTCGAAGCTTATCTCCTCCTGCTGCTGAGATTTCGTTATTGGCCGGTGCTCCGGTGAATGACCACAATCTTGGGACCTCGAATCCATCCGTTGCGTCTGGTAGTGGCGATGCGCAACCCCCTCGAGCTCCGGCTGCTGCTAGAACTCATAGTAGGGGTAGGTCGCGCTCGAAACGTCCTCAGCTGAGAAGAGAGGCTAGTAAGGCGAACCCTCGCACTTGGGTTGCAGTTGCGAAGACCGTGGCTAAAGGGTACGAGCTGGAATATACCCCTCCGACTTTCAAGAACAACAAACCGATCATTGTTATGACAGAGCAAGATTTACAAGCAGCATATCCTAAGCTACACGACTGCTTATTGGGTTACTTTCTTGGGGGACGCCTCCCATTTAAAGTTGTTGAGGAGGCTCTAAAAAAAGCCTGGGGACCAAACCTATTCGAGATCATGTCCAATGGACAAGGATCCTTCCTTCTCCATATCCCGGACAGGGACTTTAGGCGGAAACTTCTTGAAGGCGACCCTATAACCGTTGCTAGAATTCCTCTAGCTTTGCAGCAGTGGACCCCTGGTTTGGAGCTTAGAAAAGCCGCTCAGCTTTCAGTGCCAGTATGGGTGAAGCTAACGAAGCTGCCCTACTCTTTCTGGTTAGCACAATCTATTGGTAAAGTGGCTAGTGCTTTGGGGAAACCATTATATGTGGATCACCGAACTGAACAATTGAAGGCAATGTCGTTTGCGCGGGTCTGCGTTGAGATAATCTGGCGATCAACCTTCGTGTGACTCAATTGAGCTAGAACATGAAGGAGAAACCATTGAGGTTGGAGTTGAATATGAATGGAGGCCAGTTGCCTGCTCGAGTTGCGAAATTTTTTGTCACAAGTGCCCTCCATCTGCTGAAAAACTTTCTGCTCGTGCCTCAGAAGCACAACCTTTGGTCTCTACATCCGGAGTTCGTCCTGCTCCTGCTGCAGATACGGTTCTTCCCTCTCCGGTGGATAATGCCCCTGCTCAGCAAGTGGTAGTTGAAGCCTCTTTGGCCCCTGTTTTACCTTCGACTACACCTCAGATGCCGCTGCCTATAGTCCCTGATCCCACCAGCATCCTTCTTGTTGGACCGTCTGGTTCGGGTGAAGATAAGATTCCAGCCCCGGCGACTTTGCCTCAGGATTCTTCTGATCCTATTCTTGCTGATTTGGGTTGGAAGAAGGTCAAGAATAAGAAGAAAAAACAGTCTCCAGTCAAGGATGAAGCTTCCTTCCATCTTGCCCCGCCTAGTGAAGGGGGGCAGCTCTTGAAACTGAAGTCCCTTTTACCACCGAACCTAGCTACTGTGGTGAGCTCCAAGCCTCCAAAAAGCTCCTCTTAGGTTACTATCAAAGCTAATCAAGGGCGATCCCAACAGAAGTCGGGTCTCGCGTCCCCTGTTGGCTCTCACCATAATTCGAATGTAGATGAGATTTGTAGTGTGAGTAGTTTGGTTGCTTCGAGTGATGATGATCTGCTCTCAGATAAACCCCTGTCCTCAAAAGGCCCAACTTCTCCTAAAGCGATTATGAGCGTTCAGGACCAACTTTTGTTACTTCCACCGAACCCTCCTGCACCGCCCCCTTCGGCTATTCCTAAGGCGACTTCTACTAGTCGCAAGGCCTCCAAGAGGAGGTAAGTCCATGTTTTCCCCCTCCTAATGTTTTTTGGCTTCTGGAATATTAGAGGCATGATGAATCCCATCAGACGTGCGGAAATTTCTTCAAATAAGTTGTGCCTGGTGGGGCTTTTTGAGACTAAAGTTCTTGAATCTCTTTTTGATTCCATATCTTTTACCTTGCTGAGAGGATGGAAGTGGGTTGCCAACTATGATTGTGCCCCGCATGGTAGAATTTGGCTCAGGTGGAACTTGGATTTTGCAAATTTTGATCTTATCTCTACTAGTGCTCAGGCTATTCATGGTCGCTTCAAGCTTAATGCCGTCAATACCTCCTATTGTATTTCGGCGGTGTATGGAGAGCACACTTTTGTCAAACGCAGGTCTCTGTGGGAGGATCTCGTCTATTACAATGATCTTTTTCAGGATTCGACTTGGCTTGTGGCGGGCGATTTCAACGCTATAAAGGACCCTTCTGACCGTCTTGGTGGTCTAATACATGGTTGCCATGTTTTGATGATTTCCGGCTTTGTCTTGACCAAACAGAATTAGTGGACCTCAGGTATGTTGATCTCCAGTATACTTGGTCAACTTTGGCTGGTTCCTCAAGGAAGCAAAGGAAGATTGACAGGGTCTTCGTTAATACTAAATGGAACATCAACTTCTCCTTTTCGGAAGTGGTTTTTTTGAACCTCGGAATATCTGATCACTCTCCGATGTTTGTCAGGGTTATCAATCCGCCATCCAAGAATAAGCCTTTTAAATTCTTCGACTTCTGGACTGAGCATCCAAACTTTCTAACTATTGTCCAACAAGCATGGAACTCTCCAGTGATTGGCTATCCCATGTTCAGGCTTGTCTCTAAACTGAAATTTCTAAAGGCTCGCCTCCAATCGCTAAACCAAGAAGCTTTCTCGGACATCTCTATTAGAACTACTGAAGCTAGAGAAGCTCTTCGGTCTACTCAAGTTGGTCTCCAATCTGACCCTAATAATGTTGATCTTGCATAACTTGAAAGATGCCAGCGGCGTATTTTCATAGACCTTCGTGGTCAAGAAGAATCTTTTTATCGCCAGAAATCAAGAGTTAAATGGCTTAAGGAGGGAGATCGAAACACAAAGTTTTTCCACAATTCTGTGAAGGCGAGACACCTCACCAATCGAATCCTCTCTATTAAGGACTCCTCTGGCTCTCTTATCACCGATCCAACTCGGGTGCCGCGGGTTTTTGTCTCTTTTTTCTCGGATCTATTATCCCCCCATGCTACCCTTGTCAAGCCGTCCCTGGAAGACTTGCGGCAAGTTATTCGCAGCCCACTCTCGGATGCCCAGGTTTGCTCCATTGCTGCACCTGTCTCGGACTTTAAGATTAAAGACAGCCTTTTTTCTCTTCCAAGAAGTAAAGCTCCGGGCCCTGACGGCTTTACTACTGAATTCTATAAAAACGATTGGAGAATTGTTGGACCTTTGGTGATTCGGGCTATGAAGGATTTCTTTTCCTCGGGTCATCTCCTGAAAGAAGTTAATGCTACAATTTTGGCGTTAATACCTAAGGTACCTAATGCTTGCGAGGTTACTTATTTCATACCTATTGCGTGCTGCAATACTATTTATAAGGTCATTACAAAAATCTTGGCAAATCGGATTGCTATGGTTCTAAACAGTATTATTAATCCTACTCAGAACGCCTTTGTCAGAGGTAGGAGGATTAGAGACAACATTTTATTGGCACAGGAACTATTTGTAGGTTTTCACCGTGATCCTTATCTTCCGAAATGTGCCGTTAAAGTAGACTTCCGCAAAGCTTATGATACCGTGGATTGGGATTTCTTGGAGTTAACCCTTCTAGCCTTCCGATTTCCGGAGTGGTTTATTAAACTGGTCATGGTTTGCGTTCGCACGCCTATGTTCTCTATCTCTATCAATGGGGAGCTTCACTGCTTCTTTGCTAGTGGCAGAGGCATTCGGCTAGGAGACCCGATGTCTCCTTATCTATTTACCCTTGTGATGGAAGTTTTTTCGGGCATCATCAATCTGAGGACCTCCGTCAAAGATTTCAAGTTTTTTTGGAGATGTAAATCTACGAGACTCTCCCATCTCTTTTTTGTTGACGACGTCTTCCTGTTCTGCCGTGCGAATCGGAAGTCGGCGGTGGTCCTTAAAAGGAGCCTTGACACATTCTCCTCCTGGAGCGGTCTTGTACCTCCCCAATAGAAACAAAAGTGATGTTTTCCTATCGAGAGGCTCCTCTTCCCTTGAGGAATATTCTATCTACATTTGGTTTTCAAGAAGGCAAACTCCTATTCGGTATCTAGGGTACCTATCATCTCTTTTAGATTGACCAAGACCGACTGCACTGAGTTGATTAACCAGATTACAGCAAGAGTCCAATCTTGGACTCATCGATTTCTCTCTTTGCGGGGAGACTCCAACTTATAAGGTATGTTCTCCATTCCATTCAGGCGTTTTGGGCTAGTGTCTTTTCTTTACCTGCTGCTGTTCTTTTGAATATTGAGCGCATCTTGAGACAATTTCTTTGGAAAGGTTCTGCCCTGGGAAAAGATGGGGCCAAAGTCTCATGGCTAGATATTTGCATGCCAAAATCTGAGGGCGGCTTGGCTATTAGAAACCTTAAAGATTGCAATGGAGCTTCCCTGCTCCAATACATTTGGTTCTTATTTACTGATAAGGAGTCACTCTGGTGTCGTTGGATTCACTCGAATTTCTTAAAGAGAGTGAATTTTTGGATTTCTCCTCAACCAACCTTATGCTCGTGGGCTTGGAAAAAAATCTTGCAGCTTAGGCCCTACTTTCGCCAGTCGTTTCGCTGGAAAATTGGCAACGGAATGCAGACATCTCTATGGCATAATAACTGGCTTTCGTGTGGTCCTTTAAACGCAATTTTTTCTTCCACTGTAATGGAGGACTCGGGTTTATCTAAGATGGCAGCTGTCTCTGAATTGTACACCTCGCCTGGCCTTTAAATCCACCTGGAAAGTTGGGGCTTCTCCTTGCCGGTGCTTTCTAATGTTTGTGACCGGTTCCTTTGGTGCGGTGATTCTTCGGGCGTTTTTTCGGTTGCTTCGGCCTGGAATTTAATCAGAGTTAAAAAAGATCGAGTTCCTTGGGCGACTCTGGTTTGGGATAATGCCTTGGCACCGCATTATCAATTTCTGTTATGACTTATTGCCAAGAAGCGCCTACCGACTCAATCACTCCTACTTTCTTACGATAGGATTGCCTACTCGATCTATGCCTTTTGCTCAACTCAGCCGGACTCTATTGATCACCTTTTCTTTCACTGTCAAACCCCTGCTACCCTAGCTTATTTCTGGGCTTCTAGGTGCAACCTACCTTGGAGAATCAGACCATGGACCGAGACCTCCACTTGGGCTCTAAAGTTTTTATCGGGTAAAGATTTCTTCCACAAAATTGCTAGGTTCTCTTTTGGAGCTATGTGTTATCTAATTTGGAAGAAGAGAAATTGCATCATCTTTCGGGGTGAAACTGTTTCCGTGTTGGCTCTCAAAAATCATTTGATCAAAGTTGTCAAGGACAGAGTTCTCTCCTTCAAGAATGTGCCTCCTACCCCAAGAAATAGAAGACTTCAAAGGAATTGGGGCTTTGACCCCTCGGTCTTTTCTCGGTAGCTTTGCTTGTTGTTGTTGGTGCTTGTCTTTGTACCGTCCTAGTTCTCTCGTCCCGCTTTTAAGCGTGTAGTAGAGGTTTGCTAGGTTTGGTTTTGCCTCGGCCCGGGTTGTGGGTGTTTTTTCTTCTTTCTTTTGTTTTCCCTTCGACTCCCTTCCACTCTTCCTGCTATGCGGTCAAAGTGTAAGTTGGCGCCATTTCTTGTTTGTCCAAAGTTATCAATATATTTCTTACATTTCACCCAAAAAAAAAAAAAGGTAATCAAAGAATGGCCAACTCCAACAATTATGCATGAAGTTTGAAGTTTTCATCGTATAGCTTCTTTCTATCGACGGTTTATTACGTATTTTAGCACCATTGCAAACCACTCACCCCTTGCAAGGAGAAAGGGTTTTTGAGTGGACAAATCCAACCCAAAGAAGTTTTGAACTTCTCAAAGAAAAGTTGAGCGCAATCCTCGGGCCTTGCATTGCCCAACTTCGATTGTGTCTTTAAGATGCATTGCGATGCATCAGGTACCGACATAGGAGGAGTTCGAGTCAAGGAGTTTGACCAATTGCCTTCTTTAGTGAAAAATTGAATGGTGCAAAACATTGTTACAACACTTGGGATTTGGAATTTTATGCACTATTTCATACACTTGAGCATTGGAGGTAATATCTTGTTCATCGAGAGTTCATTTTGTACACTAACCATGAAGCTCTCAAGTATGTTTCAGGACAACAAAAGCTCAATTACACATGTGCAAAATGGGATGAATATATTCAAGGATTCACCTTCATTATCAAGCATAAGGCCGGAGTTCAAAATTAGGTTGCCAATGCTCTTAGTCGAAAGAAGAGTGTACTTCATACCATGCGTTTTATTGTTCTTGGATTTGGCTCTTTTCAAGAGTTGTGCACGAAGATCCTTTCTTTTTATAAGATAATTTCTAATGCACAAAGCAAGAGGTTTATGGATTTTACTTTATGTGATGACTTCCTTTTCAAAAGAAATTGACCTTTTGTGCCGGATTGCTCTCTTCAATTAAGGGTGATCAAGGAAATTCACCAAGATGGACATTTTGGGCATGACAAGATAGCGTAACTTGTTTTAGCCAAATATTTTTGTCCTCATTTGAAATGTGATGTATGCTGACATGTGATGAAGTGTTGACGTTGCCAAGTAGGAAAGGAACAAGCTACCAATGCCGGTCTTAATTTGCCCTTACCGATGCCACAAGCCCCTTGCAAAGAAATCTCTATGTTCTTCGTCCTTGAACTACCGCATACACTCAGAGGTATGGATTCAATCTTTGTGGTTGTTGATAGGTTTTCAAAAATAGCATGCTTCATTCCTTGTCATAAAACTATGGATGCCTCATAAATTGCTGAGTTATTCTTCGAAGAAATCTATAAGTTGCATGGCCTTCCTCAGACTATTACTTCTGATTAGGACACCAAGTTTCTTAGTCACTTTTGGTGGCAACTATGGAAGAATATTGGCACTAAGCTACAATATAGTATAGTATGTGTTTCATTGCCAAACGGATGGACAAACTGAAGTAATTAATCAGTCCTTGGGAAATTTATTGAGGACTTTGATCGATGATAACCCCCGTTCTTGGGAAACTCGGTTGTCACTTGGAGAATTTGCATATAATTGTTGGTGAATTGTACCACTGGATATAGTCCATTTGTGATTGTGTACGGACGTCAACCAAAGACTGCTCTCAATCTTGCACCCATGCCATTTGCTGCTAAGCCGGTCAATAAGGTGGATGCTATTATATCTCAAATGAGAATAGTTCGTGAAGAAATGTGCCGAAAGTTGGAGAGAAAAGCTAAGTCCTATAAAAAAGGATGTCGATAAGCGATGGCATGAAATTTTCTTTGAACCTGGGGATATTGTTTGGGCTTGTTTGCCAGTAGAGCATCATTTCATTGGAAGCTGCAGCAAACTTAGTGATTGAAAACTTGGTCCATTTGAAGTTCTTGAGTGCATCAATCCTAATGCATATTAACTAAAGCATCCTTCTCATAAAAGTTGTAAATCCAACAGTCTCAATTCTTTTGACTTTGGAATCAAGTCATTCTAATCTGAAGCTACAAAGTTATGCCCATATTCCCGAGCTAGCACAAAAATGAAATTTTTACCCGATTTTGTGACTAAGTTTCCATGTGTGTAAGTTACCTGATCCTATTGTTTGAGCAGTCGACCTTTCGACTATGTCACTAAGTTAACCAAAATTAAATTTCGAGCACCAGTTTAAATGTGAGCTGGGAGTTCAAGGAACAATTTTAAAATATTTCGTCAACTTAGCCTCCTTTTTTTTGTCGGTAAAGGATCATATCATTTCAAAGAGGAAATGTAGATGGATATATGAGATGTGCTTCCGACTATAACAAGTCCAAAAGAGGGGCTGGGGGAAAAGATAGGCTTTGACTTTCCAATTCACAAGATTGTTCCCAGTTCTAGAGCAATGAACTTAGCAAAGGTTGCGCAAAAAATCAATAAATTGCCGCCCTCTTTGACCAGTTCTCTTTCCTCCCACGTGGGTCGCTCAGCACCGCCTACTTTTGATCAGGTTGAGACAAAGCATACCAAAGACCGAGTCTTCACAACCCAAGCAAATCCCCTATCAGCTTACCTGTTGATTTGGTGGAAGTCTGATTGGTTTTTTCCTTCTACTTGTGAAGGACGGCCGCCAGCCCACAGGTGACTTCCACTTGGATGGAACATAATAACAAAGTAATGGCAAGTGGAACTTAAAGGATCATATCATTTCAAAGAGGAAATGTAGATGGATATATGAGATGTGCTTCCGACTATAACAAGTCCAAAAGAGGGGCTGGGGGAAAAGATAGGCTTTGACTTTCCAATTCACAAGATTGTTCCCAGTTCTAGAGCAATGAACTTAGCAAAGGTTGCGCAAAAAATCAATAAATTGCCGCCCTCTTTGACCAGTTCTCTTTCCTCCCACGTGGGTCGCTCAGCACCGCCTACTTTTGATCAGGTTGAGACAAAGCATACCAAAGACCGAGTCTTCACAGCCCAAGCAAATCCCCCTATCAGCTTACCTGTTGATTTGGTGGAAGTCTGATTGGTTTTTTCCTTCTACTTGTGAAGGACGGCCGCCAGCCCACAGGTGACTTCCACTTGGATGGAACATAATAACAAAGTAATGGCAAGTGGAACTTATGTTAACTTATCCAGATATATCTAGCATCCAAATGTTCATCAACGTGCAATGACATAATCTGAAAGATCATGGGTATTTTTATATTCTCCCCTTGATTTTACTTTCTTATTTCTTTCTCTACACCTTATTCCTATCATATTTTTTTTCCAGTATAGTTAGACAGTTTACAGCTGTCCAATCTTATGTACTGTATGGTTGGACTGGACGCAGTGGAAGTGAGCGATCTCACAGTATTGCTTTATCAAGCTGCTACAAGGATCAGACTCAGACTTCTGCTTTGTTAGACCTCACGGCCACGTTTTGTTTCTTTCCTCTTCCTTCTTATAGATTCTAGTCTCAGAAAAAGGCAAACCTCTTCCTTCTTCGTCTTCTGTGGAGGATCTAGAATTACCGAAAACGACCTAATGTTGCAATTCGATTTCCAAAACCAATTCGATGGATAATCACCGGAGACTGTGAACCTGCTCGATGCCAGCAGTGTCAAAACTTTGTCTGTGGAATTCTGTCGTCGTGGATTGGCGAGATCGAGAACCTCCTGGTGAAGGAGGATGAGGAAGATGTCACTATCGAACCAACTCCGGGGGTTGTTGATCGCCTCATCGCCGACTTGCTCGTTGATTCTGCCGAGGGTGGATCGTCCCAGCTGATCCACGCCTCGAGCAACAAGGATCAAACTCAGACTTCCCAAGTCACCAGGCGGACTCAATTTGGAGATCAATCTCTCCATTGTCGTCCCGGAATGAAGAGGAAGTGGGACGGAGAAGAGATGGCAGCTCCGACAGGCAATATCCGTGATGATCGATCAGGTAGGGGCTACGAGGTGTTCTTGAGCTTCAGAGGGCTTGATACTCGCTTAACCATCGCGGATTGTCTCTATGAAGCCATGATCCACGCGGGGATCCGCACTTTCAAGGATGACCCAGAACTCCGAATCGGCAAAGAGATTGGAGGCAATCTTTTGCGAGCGATCAACAACTCCAGAATTTACATTCCGATTTTCTCCAAAAACTACGCTTCAAGTAAGTGGTGCCTCCGTGAGCTTGCGCACATGGTGGAGTGCATCAGGAGAAGATCAAGAGATGAAGATGAGAAAGTTATCCTCCCTATCTTCTTTGATGTGGATGCAGATGATGTCAAGATTAAGACTGAGTTATATCGGAAAGCCCTCCAAAAGCACGAGAGTGACTTTGGGAAGGATTTAGCAAAGCAATGGGAGGAGGCTTTAAGAGAGGTTGCCAGTATTAAGGGATGGAATCTAAAAGATCACGGGTATTTTCATATTCTCCTCTTGATTTTACTTTCTTATTTCTTTCTCTAGACCTTATTCCTATCATTTTTTTTCTGGAATAGTTAAATTTAGTTTGCTGCTGTCCAATCTTATGTACTGTATGGTTGGACTGGACGCAGTGTGGGAACCAGAAATTTTGCCCAGAAAACAAGGTTTCTTGCTCAAATTGATTTTTCATTTTCAATCCCAAGTTTTGGAAACAGTAGTATTCAGCTATTTCAACTTAATTAATTTTTGCTAATGCAAAAAAAAAAAAAAAAAACTACAATATTAATGGACATCTAAGATGTGTGAATAAATAAATAAATAAATAAATATCTTAACTTCACATCCTACTTCATTTGTATTCATAAAGGAATCAGTTTTAGCTTGTGAGATAAAAAGAAAGAATATTTCTATGATAGAATCTGTTGGATTCGTTTTATGAAATTTCGCAATTAATATATAAACTTAAATCTAACGAATATTCTGACATTGCATTAAGAAAGAAACGCAAACTTATAAGAGATTTAATATAACTCATTCGACTTTCAATGATCGCGATTAAAGTGAGCTTCTCCCATTGACCTTTTCCTAGTTTGCATTCTCAAGACCCTACGCCTAATATTTTCCTGAAAATTTAGAATGAGTTTGATGTTTAATCTTTCTTCTTTTTACTACATCATTGAAAGATGAATAAGAATCTGGCCAGTAAAGATAGCTCAGCAAGGAGCTTTTTTTTTTTTTTTTTTTTTGGTAAAATCTCAGCAAGGAGCTTTTATAAGTATAGAGCAATTAATGGTTATAGTTAGTTCATACTTGTTAGCGTTTGATGCACCTTTAGAATATGTAGAAATATGTCGGAAACTTAGAGAAATTATTACATAGACTAAGTCTCCGCAATATCTCTCGGGAAACTGGTGGCTAAGCGGAAGAAATGATGGAGCTAACCCACCCTAGATTTGACCCAATGACAAAGGCATCCCCAACCCTTTGAGATTAGAAACTAATAGCCGTGGATTTGATTTCTACCCCCGGGGAATTCATGTGCATTCTATCCTACTTCCTCTCAAGGTAACCAACTAATTAGGATCGTACCACCGAGTTACAAAAAAAATGACGGAGCTTTTGTATGACAATAGTTTACATGTCCTTAAGAGGAAACCGCCACAAACTAGGATCCAAAGTATCTCCATATCTCCACAAACTTCAGATGAAACGGGAGGATTTGTTGGGACGATGAACAGTGGAGAGAAAAGAAAGACGGAGAGAGGCTTCGTGCGGGTAAGTTGTAGTGGTGTCCCATTTGCCCAATCAAATTGATGAGTTGGCCTTAACTTGCACGTGTCAAGCGATTAGTATGGTAAACTATATTCCTACATGACCTTCCAAAACCACCCAATATTCTCTTCTAACCTATAAATGGTTGAGATTTTTGTGTAAGTTGTATTAGAAAAATTTCACATCAAATAACCAACATGGTGTGAAACGGTTAATATATTCTAGTTGGCACATAAGTCATCAGCCTAAGCTTTTGAGTTAAGGTAATCTAATTAGATATATTAACGGGCTTGGACTTGAGCTTGAGCTCTCTCTTGATAATCTCCCTAGATGAAGGTATTAAACTTTTGTTGTGTGCTTCCAACAAATAGTATCATAACCAATGATAGATAGATGGGCCCACAATCTGTTTTGTTGCATGGTGAATATCTCAAAGAACGAATCTCATTATCATTGCAGTGTTCATGATTTGGTCTAGCATAAGAGATTTGGGGGAAGGTGAGCATTGTGGTATAGTAACATGGTCCAACGGCAACATCCACAACTTGGTCTACAAAAAGAGACCATGAATGAAGGTGGGCGTTGATGGAGATTCAAGTTGAGATATATTGGTGTAGAATGGTACCTTAATTAAGGGGGAATAGAATTAACATTGAGCTCACATGTGAGTAGGATTATTGAAATACACGTATGAGTTATGTTAAAAAAGTCTCACATTAGATAATTGGTGTGGTGTGACATAGTTAATATATTATAATTGGCCCATAATTCATTACATTAAACTTTTGAGGGGACAAGTACAGCAGGGGTGCCATAAGTTCAGTATTAACTTTTTTCACTTAGTTAAGTGTCACAAATTTCAAAACTTGATTACTTAAATACCATCAACGATTTGCCTCACCGAAAAATCTGACGTGGACTTGGTCATCCTACGTAGCACCGCTGGTGCTGAGGTCAACAATTTTTGTATTTTCTTTCTCTTTAAGTGCCACAAATATGAAAATTTGACAACTTAAATGCCAAAAATTTGAAAAATCAATCACTTAAGTATCATTGACAATTTACCTCACTGGAAAATCTACCACCAACCATAGGCAACGTGACCTCACCCAAATTTGGCGAGGGCCTTCACGCCCTCGCTCAAGGCCTTTGTGTCCCCACCTATTGAGGGTCAGGCCTTTGCAATTGTCACACACAAAAAAAAAAATATAAAGAAATAAAGATATAAAAAAAATTAAAAAAATTCAAAAATCAAAATCATTTTGAAAAAAGAATTAAAAAAAATCAACGTAGGATGATTTGCCAGAAGTGGCACTCAAATGATCGGTTTTACTCCAATGTAGCACGTAAGTGAGTGAAAAAATAAAGTTATAATACTTAAGTAAACATCGTACAAAAGTTATGGCACTTCTGTAATAATTGTCCCACTTCTGACTGAAAATGAGTCGAACTAGATATCTTGATAGTTTCAAGCTTAGCCTCACTCTTCATGATCTCTCTAGATGAAGGTATTGGGTTTATGTTGCGCCTTCCCAACATAAATATGCTTTACAGTTGATCCTACCAAGGAAGACTACGAGAGTTAAGTTGAGAATTCTAAATCCTAAAATCCTGTTTAACTAATTTGTAGTGTTAGACTCGTTTGGTTGAATTCTCTAATTTGACCCTCACTTTCAGTCTAACGGTAATGAAAAGCACTATAGATTGGTTGAGAAAGGCCAACAAAACAAAGTTGATTCAAATTGGGCAGTTTAGAGCTTATTTGGTAATCATCTTGTTTTTCTATTTTTCAATTCTTTTGTTCATTAAAATAGAAAAAAAAATATAAATCCGTTGGTAACGTCTAATAATTTTTCTATTCTCTAGAATAAAAAAAAAATAAACCAGGGAATAGATTTGGAACAGAAACATGAAGTAAAAAAAATCTACTTCTTTATTTTCGTGAACAAAATGGAAAAAACTATTTCTAATTAGAAATTGTTCCTGAAAATAGAGAGGTTACCAAACATACCCTTATTATCCTCTAGAACATGGGAACTGTTTGTGTTGCGATGCTACTTTTTGTACTCATTAGGTATTTACTCAAATGAAATGAACTCACTCTCTTTCTAAGCCAAAAAGTGGAGATAAGGATACCGTCATAAATTTTGTTACGGCACTTACTCGAATGTCGAAACTTTTTTCCGGCAACTTACATGCCATAACTTCTATAAAAAAAATATAAAAAAAACATTTACTTGAATGCTATAACTTTCAATGAATTACTTAAGTGTCAAAATTTTTAAAGAAATCTCTCCTTAGTGTTAAAAATCCAACGTGGCATAACATTTGTAATAAACTTTTTTAAAAAGTTGTGGCATCCAAGTGATCGATTAAAAATTTATGTGGCACTCAAGTGATTGGAAGAAAATTTATGACACTCAAGTGAGCATTGTACATAAATTATAACACTAAAGTGATCAAATAAAAAGTTATGGCACTCAGTGAGCCCAGTATGGAAATTATGACATTCGTGGTATCCTTTTTTCCAAAACATATAAAATTCAATCATCATCAGATTAAGCAGTAAACCAAAGAACTCATAATCCAAAAAAATTTAGCTTCATCCTTTTGTTCTTTCTTTTATAAGCTAAAAAGAAAAAGTTGCATCTAATAAATTAGCATTATTATGTAAAAGAAATGGTGACCGTTGGTAATTCCCCGACACTTGGCCCGCTCACAAATCTTCAGTGAGTATAAATACCCAATTGATTAATTATCATATGTCTTCGTTCCTGGGTGTTGAATTGCATGTATTTCGCGAACGATAGGCTCCATTCACACGCCATCTTGCATTTAAAAAAAAAATCCAAGTACAACCAGCCACAATAATGGAGAAAATATTTTATATGTAAGTCAAGTCGTCCATATAAACTTGACAAAAACTAATTGAAGTTCCTATAAAAATTATTACATAACATCTATTTAATGCTTCTTTATTACTTTAGGTTATTGTATAAAACTAAAATATAGAACGTAAAAGGCCTATGCTTAGAATAATAAAACATCATCGGACGCAATCCGATGGATAAAGAGTTGCCAAGTTGTTAAACAACAGGTTTCTAGCCTCTTACGGATGACGGACAGATGGAGAATAGACATTTACATAAGTCGTAGGGATGGACACGAGAGGCATCGGTGCCTGCCAATAGGTGAAAATTTGAGCATCTTTTTGTTATGAAAATGGTGCATACATTTCTCTTTGAGATATTCAAACAATAAATCAAAAAAAAAAAAAAAAAAAATTGCAAATGTTTAAATGTGCTGTCAACTGGTCACAATATTATAATAATAATGTACATATCTTAAATGGATAAATGAAGTGATCCTCTGCATTTTAGTATACTATGTGTAATTACCATGTGCATTACTTAACTAAATACACATAATAATTTATATCGGGGTATATTATTTGTAATTAACCTCTATATTAAATTAAGATGAAAGTATCAAACCGGGGGGGGGTGCTATTACTTCCTACGCCACGCCCCCGTGCCCTACAATTATCCGTGGGGCATTTTTTATTAAGGAAATTTACCCCATTTGAGGTACAACACCCTAATTTGACTTGTCATCACTCACCCCAGGCATGGGTGGCTATTATATTAATCTATCTAAAGGTAGTCAGAGCCGAAACTTTGACGCGGTGTCTACCTTTATCACTGTGAAACCCCCCTAATTCCAACATCTAATTTTTTTTTCTTCCCAAGGAGGAGGGAATAAGGGGTGACATTGTGGGGTTTCCCGCCCTTAGGCGCTTGTTTCTTCCCCATGAGCCTTTTAAGGATTTGCTCGGGTCCTAGATACAACACCCTAATTTGAAAGTTATTTTTATGTGAATTTATCAACCTTTAATTAGGTCTTAGCAACTTTTTTTTTATTGATTATATTACCAATTACTTTTGAGTTACTAGTTTTTATTTGAGTCATTTTACGAAGTTTATTTAATCCGCTTTAGAAATTTTGAAAAAATTATTGCCTTTTATTTGTATTTTTTACTCGACATTTCAAAATGATCAATTCTTGTACAAAATTACTAACTAATATGAGTGTTGTACTAACTGACCTCTAATTCAGTTATAAACTAGTTTTAAAATGCTTGCTCTTATTTAAGCCACTTATTCATATTTATTATTGTTTCAAAATTACCAACTTTTTTTACAACTTTTGTTAACTAGCTACCAACATTTATTTGCATAGGTTACAAACATTCTTAGGTTATAAAATTTGTCATCTAATCACCAACGATAGTTTGAGTTACTTATCAACTTATTTCGATTGAATTACCAACTTGTTTAATGGTACGATAAAACATATGCAATATGAATCTGATTGGAGACTTATTCGGATAAATGTTTGTGAGTACTGTGAATGAAGTTGATAAATAGTCCAGACATTGGTCCTCATTTTTGGCTATCATCCTATCCCTTCAGTACGTTAAGAAAATTGCTTTTGACCTTCTATTCTTGTTTCCAATTTTCAAGGTAACCGCCCTGCGATTTTTTCCCCCTTTACGTCAACCTTCAAACTAATCCCAAGTGCTTGAAGAGATGAATAATACCGGATTTACCGAGAATTATATGTCTAGTCAAACTTCCAGAGGTTTCACTTTGTGTGACGAGAAGTAACCAATCAGTGTAGAAAAAATATGGAATGAAATAAAAAGAACCTTGATAGCAGTAGCTTTCAATTGTGAATAGGTTTAGCTTTTATTCAAACGGTTCTCTGCCTAAAAGATCTCTTCTTTTTGTTCGTTTTTTTTTTTTTGATGCTGGCAGCCTACATAAACTTACAAATCTCATGGTACAAGAGGTTTATAGTCTATTATGGACGAGACGAACAGACACACATGATTGTCTCGTGGGAATTGAGGATCGAAAGGATGAAATTACAAAGCTATTAGATCAGGGAACTCAGGATGTTCAGTATATAGTGATTCATGGTATGGGAGGCATTGGAAAGACATCACTAGCCGAGGTTGTCTTCAAGCAAATCTCCCCTCAATTTCAGGGTCATTGCTGCTTTCTTAAGGATGTCCGTACCCATGATATATTAAACTTGCAAAAAAAATTATTGTCTGACATTCTCAATCTAAATTGCACAAACCTCTCTGACATTAATGAAGGGGCTAACGTGATCAAGAGGAGGTTCCATGAAATGGAAGTCCTCATTGTTCTCGATGATATCGACAAGCTAAACCAAATTGAGAAACTTGCAGGCGAGCCCATGTGGTTTGGTGGGGGAAGTAGAATCATTATAACAACAAGGAATATTGAATTCTTGGTAACCGAAGGTGAAGATGACAATGTCCCAACCTCACGTTTTGGAAAAATTTCATTTTACGAAATGCCGGAGATGGATCCTGATGATGCTCTTCAACTTTTCTGTGAGCATGCCCTGGGATGTGCCAAGCCGTCACCTGATTACCTAGGTATTTCATGTGAACTAATCCATGCTCTTGGAAGACTTCCATTAGCTCTCGAGGTCATAGGTTCCACACTCCGCGGAAAATGCAAAAGTACATGGGAAGATGTCTTACAACAGTTAAAGACGGTGATGAATCAAGATGTCAAGAAAAAGTTGATGATAAGTTATGAAGAATTAAATCCTATTCAACGAAAAATTTATCTTGATATCGCATGTTTGTTCATCAACCAAGAGAAGACAACTGCAATTATATATTGGGATGCAGTTTTCAAGTATCCCACTGAAATTGAAGTGAAGATCCTCACACGTATGTCTTTGATAAAGATTGTCGACAATGATAAACTATGGATGCATGACCAACTTAGGGACCTCGGAAGGGATATCGTCCACCCAGAAAGCTGCAAAAATCATCTAAGTGGTAGTAGATTGTGGTCACCCAAGGATGCCTTCCATGTCATGCAGAGAAAAAAGGTTTTCTTTTTACCTCATCCCTTCCAATGTTATCACTTTTTAAATCTAACTTTAAGTCAAATTGACACACAAACTCACTAGTTGCTACTTTTATCTTTCAGGGAACTAAAAACATAGTAGCACTCAATCTTGGCACACCTGAACCTGATGCGTGGTACATATTTAAACGCAAGGAATTTGCAAGGTTGGAGAACCTTAGATTCCTTCAATTAGATCATGGAAACTTCAAGGGAGAGTTTAAGGATCTTTTCTCCGAATTAAGATGGCTTTCTTGGAGCAATTGCCCCTCAGAAGTCCGAGATACCAACTTTGGATTGAAAAACTTGGTGGTCCTTGAGCTTTCAGGGGTCAACATTACTGAAGACTGGGGAGGATGGTGTCAAATCATGGTACAATCTTACAATATACTTTTGCATTATATTTACTCTGCATCTTTTCTAAATTTCAACTCCATTGCATTATAGGTAGCAAAACAATTGAAAGTCCTAAAACTTGTGGATTGCACATCCCTTAGAAAGACGCTCAAGTTCTCCACAATCTCGAGACTAGAGAGATTGATTCTTATCGGTTGCACTACACTAAGTATGATTGACGAAACCATTGGCAATTTACAGCATCTTGATCACCTAGAGATAGAAGAGGCACTTATTGAGTCATTGCCAGAGTCCATTGGCGGTCTAAAATCTATGTCAAAGCTATCAATTCGGAAATGTTGCTATTTTGAAAAGCTTCCCGACTCTATTGGACAATTGGAGTCATTACTTGAGCTACACATCCATTGTTCAAGAATTAGAGAATTACCGCATTCCATTGGATGCCTCGAAGGGTTAAAAGTTTTATGTATCATGACTAGTAGATTAGAAAAGCTACCAACCTCGATTGGGAGGCTCCAGTCATTGCATCAGTTGGATGTGTCTTCATCACGCATCATGAAATTACCTCACTGTATTGGAAATCTCAAAAAGTTGAAGGAAATATATATGGATAACACTTGCATAAGTGAACTTCCCAAAACCATAGGAATGGTGGAAAATCTGGAAAAGTTGACTGCTGCAGTCTGTGATCACTTGGAGGGAGAAATTCCTAGTGAAATTGGGGCACTATCTTCATTGCGAATTTTAGACTTATCATGTGGCCACTTTAGTAGATTGCCAACAACCATCAATCAGCTTACAAATCTCCAAGAACTTCGTTTACTCCACTGCAATTGGATTCAACAGTTGCCAGAGCTTCCTCAGAGTCTAACGGTCTTACACTTTTCAATGGAGTCACTGACCACAATCCCTGACCTCTCAAACCTTACCAACTTAGTTGATCTTGATATGTGCGGAACACTAGTGCAAGAACCCAACATAGAGTGGCTTGTGGAGCTACGTGCTCTAAGGAAATTGGCCTTGGTTGTTCTGGATATGACCTTGCCTCCGACCAATTTAAGTTCCCTCTCTCAGCTACAAGAACTCGAAATAGGTTGCACTGGCCAACGATCTCTTACCGGGCTCCCTTCCAACCTTCGATGTTTGACCTTAGCAAATGTCCAATCCCTGATAGATTGGTCCCTCTTTTCCAACTTGGAGAATTTGTCAGAGCTGAAGCTCCATGAATATCAGCTTGGCGAGATTCAATTCGATGTGCTTGGAAAGCTAACGAAACTCAGTGCATTGACGATGAGGGAGTGTCCATTACTCAAGACGTTGCCTGTTATGCCATTTTTTAAGGACATTCGGAACTTGAATCTAAATCGATTGCCTCAGCTAACTGGGATTCAGGGATTGGAAGAATTGAAATCATTGCAGTGTTTGTCCATCTGTTGGTGCAATTCCATTAAAAGGTTAGCTGAAACTGCCCTGTCTAATCTACAAAATCTGAATATTTTGAAATTCGTTGCATGTAAATTGCTGGAGAGTGTGCCGGATGTGCCATATGCCAAGTCATCTTGTCATCTCATCATAAAGCAATGCCCGAGGTTGTGTGATTTTGAAGGCCCATACAGGTCCTACAAAGACGGGTAAAGTATTTATCATTTGTTTGGCAAAGATAGTAAGTCGATAACATTGAGCTGCCAGATAGCATCTTTTTGCACAAAACTTGTGTGCACTTTGCTAAATTAAAAGAATTAAGCGAGGCTGACTTGGCTTGTTTAGCTCTTGAAACTTCTTATGAATTGTCGTGGAGAGAAAAGGCATGTATATTTTTTAAGTAATGCGAGGTATAATCGAGAGTTATACAAAAATCCTACTCTCTCATTCCCTTCCATCTTGGATTGCCAAACATAGTTAGGGAAGAAGATGCTGCAATTTGCCTGAGTTATTCATTTTAACAGTTTTGCTTTAAGTGCAATGAAATACCTCAATTCAATTTTAAGTGCGGGGATCTATAAAGTAAGACCAATTAATGTCTTCTAATCTTATGATGCATGTACCACAGTCGCCATGAACTTGATGAGAAAAAACAATTTATCCTCAAAAGACCAGTGTACTTATGTGCTTTGAAATTGAGTGAGAAAACTCTCCATACAATATGGAAAACAAACGTCGTCTATTGAAGAAATTTACGCATTATTATTTCTAAACTATAAAACACCAGAACGTCTCTATTATAAAGCAAATTAATAATATCCCGTGATCTCAAATTTTATATAAAAAAAAATTCCCCAAAGTTCATATGCCTTCGATAAGATGAATGATAATGATATAATACTAAACATTGTATAAAAAGGTGATTAAGAAGGTTCAATGAAAATGTGACCTTCATTGATTGATTGCTAATAGACTCCGATCGAGATGATCAACAGGCGGATTCGACCCTAGCCGGGCCGCATGATCGAGGTTTAGGTCTACCCATCTCGAGAGAAATAATACGCATTTGAGTTGGATGGGCCTGACTTGGGCCCACTTAAGCAACTAAAGGCTCTTACCTAAACACGCCCAAATTGCTTTTTGGTCAATGTGGTGCAGGTAGGCCTGGGCTAGCCTGTCGGTTTAGGCTTAAATAAATTTGAACATGTCTTTCTCGTCATGTAACAACTTCATTCGATTTCTTGGGATACTTCAAACCAAAATTTTCTTTTGCTTATATGTCTTTTTGTGCTTGAGAAAAATGAACAAAAGAAAAAGAAAGAAATTGTGAATTCACTTAATATATGAAAATAGGACAGATTAGGAATAGGAATGGAATAGCTATTTTGTAGTTTGATTTGTAGAATGGAATAGTGAATTCCCAACCCATGCTCTTAGTTTTTTTTACCATAATAGCACAGAGAATGTGTTAGGAATTGTAAAGAATACCCATAGTAGCCTTTGATGATATGTAATTGAAGTATAATTTTTTTTTCTTGTAAATGAAAGGCTCCTAAAACTTGTAAATAATTATAGTATTTTAAGTTTTAATAGTAACTAATCACTTATTTATTTATTTAATAATAATTTAAAAAATTGTATAATTAGTAAAGGTAGATGATCTACTAATTTTTACTATTTACTATATAATAATTATAAATATCCAGCCAACACAATAGTGCTGAGGTCGAGCTAAACTCTTATAGATAGTCTATGCTTGAAACTCCGCTTGAGTTATGGAATATTAAATTCCAACTTGATCAAGATATCGAGCTCGACTCAATAATTCAAATATTTTCCTATGTATTTATGTTAGAGGTGTACAAAGGAATCTGAGAATTGCCCATACCACTCAGAACTAGACCGGACCGGCCTAGAACCGACAATTCCCATGGTGATCGATTCAGTTCTTGAATCAAATTTAGTGAAATCGGTGAGTATCAGTCCGATTCACAGTTCTAGGCATAAGATTGCCCATCCACCTACCCGAACTAGACTACTATATATAAAGAAATTCCATCTCAATTACTTAATATTTTTTTTAGTTTTTCAACCAAATATGTACATATATATATATATATATATATATATATATATATATTTTGTAGTTATTGGATATTATTAACTAATTTTGTCTCTTGGGTGTGCAATAGAATAAAACCCTACTTTTTTTTATATTCTAATAATCCATTTACTTGCCTTCTCAACCAAAAAAAATGAAGAGAAATGAGAGAATTGATTGGAGAAGTCAACGGCTCATTTTAAGAGCATAAATGGAAACTAGGTGCACTATGATAGTAATTGCTAAATGCAATTTGTAGGGATTGCAAACCAATTCCATGGACCGTCCAGGTGGATCCATGGAACCAACGGGTGGTTCTCGATTCTAATTTTTCAGATCTAGTCCTTAGTGGGTGGTTCTCAGTTCCAAGGTGGGAACCACCCACCCCACCAAGCTCACCCTTAGTTTTTGTGGTTATAGGTATAGTACAAAATTTAAATATCTTATCCTCTATTTTTGTAGCTCTTAGATATTTTCCGAACAAAATAATAGAAACTTGATTAGGATCACAAGTCTGTCAAAAAAAGTTTTAATGAGCTTGATCTTGACTCGACAAAATGCTGGAGCAGCTCCTGTTTGAGCTCGGCTCGAAACCTGACCGGTCAATTTCCAATTATCAAGTCGACCTGGAGCTACACCTCAGTAAGTTGGAATCAACTTGACCCCGAGTTTCTGGACACACAAGTCCCTATTTATATTTGAGGACTTCTATGGGCCAAATAGTATTTTAGACACTAAACACCATGTTGTATAATGTGAGCTCTTCCTTAGTAAGAAGTGTGAATAGTTGGCACCTCCGAATGAACGAGATCCAGTGGAGAAGTTGATGGAGAAAGGTATATTGATCAAAATTCAATGGGACAATTAATCTCCCAATTAGATAATATTTTTGTTTCTAGAGAATGTATACTATGGATTGGATTGTTCGATGTTGTGACATAATTTTAGGATGGCACTCTCAATAAGATTTTCGTTACATAGACACATATCTCTTAATTCTAAGAGGATAATATATTCTCGATTATATCAAAAAGTGAAATTGAACTCAAAATGTTTAGATTAAAATAGAATGTCACCTAACCACACCATCAAAGTGAAAAAAGACAAAATTATAGATGAAAAGTTGCATACAAATTGAGGGTGGGCCTGACTAGATTCATAGTTGGGGTCCTCTTTTGAATTTATTACCATCAATCATTCAATCACGATATTAAAGTCAAGCAAGTCATGCGGTTCAACGGTTTTTGGAAGGTTTGACGAGTAAATAACACAAAACAATAAAATAAAATCTGTGATATTGTCTTACCTATATATATAGATAGATAGATAGGGAGTGATTCTCGTTCTCTAATGTTTGGGCATAGAAGTTGGCAGGGTTTGCTGATTGAGAAACCCTAGAAGGGAAACTCGGTGTCATTTCCTCGTGAAAAGCCGCCAAAAGGTGAAGTTGGTAAGAGTTTGATATGGCCGGGCTATGCCTGGCTCCCTGTATGCCACAAACATATTCCAACCTTTCATCTTAGGTTGGCCATTACGTTGGTGGCGTACCAGGAGCCAAGCCTACTCTCTCTCTCTCTCTCTCTCTCTCTCTCTCTCTCTCTCTCATTTTAATTTCTTGCAGAGATAGATAGAGTTCTGCTGAAAATTTTAGATAAGCTTTCAATGCCTTTCAAGCATGTTCATTCTTCGTTTCTTTTCCTTTTCCTTTTACCAAAGACATGCAATACGATTCGTATCTTCTATGTTCAGATAAGAGATGCTTATGCTAGTTGTTACGTGAGTCCGACGGTGGAATCAATCCATTTCAAGGAATGGCTACCTCATAATTAACAGGTGACATCATCAAAAAATTCAAAAATAATACCCACATGTTTTGGTATGATTGTATAGACTCATTTTACACTTGTGAAAAGTATGAAGCCATTTGCAGATTTTTGTCATTTCCTATGTAAAATCATGCCGACTTTTGAGAGTATATTTTATTTTCTCTTCATTCGATAAGTGCAAGTATCTACAGAGAGCACAAATAGGACAGAGTAGAAAGTTTTTTTTTTTTTTTTTTGGTAAATAATCAATATATTGAGTAAGAATCTCACCGTCAAAGAGATTTCTAGTTTATTATGGACAAGGACGGATGTGACTGATCATTTGGTGGAATAGAGTAGAAAGTTTGTCGCCGTTTTTCCGCAATTTATGCATTTCTTACCTTTAAGGCCTAACATATATTTCCATGAAAGGTGGAAGACCGATTCAAAATCTTGGACCTTGATTGGAGATTCAACAAAGTGCGTCAATTAAAATCCTCTTTTTTGAATGACACCATTTAAAGTTAATCTTATATTTTTATAAGATTATTTATGTCTAAAGGGAGAGCCCACTAGGGAAAGCGTCTCGATTGGGATGCCGTGATTCACGCAATGATTAAATTGCGATTCTGGGGTCAAAAATATTAGATACGATTTTCAGTTGATTGGAAGCATCTTCCTCCTCGCTTTTTTGACCATGTGATATGTTTTGGAGTCAAAATCACGGCTTGGGAAAATTAGACTCGGCTCTGGAGAGAACTCTTGACTAATGAAGCACAACATCGACCTGTTGTTGACGTTAAAATTAGACCTAGCTTGTCGAGGGAAATCAGAGGTCGACGTACGCAGGCTATGATCATGCACTTTAGTGTCCATGGCCTAGTCATCCATGCGCATGCTGCAATTTGGACATTAGATATGATCAACGATTTATGCTATTTATCTTAATCTATTTGTCTTGTTAAATTTACTTTTATAATAGAACTTTATATCGATCGCCTAAAAATAGTCCTAAAACAATTGAGATGATCATATGACTGATATTCCCTTCACGTTTCTTTCACTCTGGCCTAGATTGGCCTTTGTCTCTTTTTCCTTTATCTTTCTTCACTTTCTTTCCCCTTTCTTCCTATCTGATTTTCCTCCCATTTCAACAATTTTAAACCTATCTTGTTAGCACTTTCCTTTTTAATCAATTGGTATCAAAGCAGTACCTATCCTTCAGCATAAGAATACGTATATTCGAACAATCATCAGATCTGGAACCCTCGCGCTTCTCTCTCGCCCGCCCGCAGCTCCATTTCCATCGATTCGAGTTTCGCCGGAGGAGAATCACCGCCGATTGGTGTCTTCCGCCATCTCTGGCGCCTCAAGTCCATCCGTTGTTCCTCCTTCGGCAAAGCTCTCTGTATTTCGTAGTCGCCTCATTGGGTCCAGATTCGTTCCCTCTCGAATCCACTTCGTTCAATCTTAGCTTCCCATCTCGTTGTCATCTCATACCAGAGTCCATCGCAGCCAAGAGCCTCTGTTGAGTGATTCTACCGCTGGATTTCGTCATCGCTGAATGTTATCTTCGCAAGAGTCTTGGAATCCTTCATTGATCATCATTCTCAGCAGGTTACCATTCAGATTTTCCGCAAGGTGAGATACATGCTACGTCATTTTTTTTATTCTAAGAGCCGTGCAACGTCTTTTTAGGGAAGCTAGCTAGTTCGGCTCGTTCGACGTCGTTTAATATGTTTACGTGGAGTGGTTTTTAATAATAATACGCCAACTCATTTTATAGTTTTTATCATAAGAGAGACATAAAAAAAATTTACTGAAATTTCTCACCAAAGAGGCATTAAGTGATATTTTTTCTCCGATTTGATATTTAAGTGAGCCGACGAATATTTTTTACACTAAAGTGAATATCATATGAAACTTTTAACACTTTTAGTATCGTTATACTCTTATTCTTCATCAACCTCAATTTTTTAAATCAACATTACTAGGGTTGATCGGTTCCCGGTTCGGTCCGGTTCCAAAGTGGAACCGAGAACCGGACCGGGAAAACAAGTTCCCAATTTTGGGAACCGTGGACTGGACCATCAATTCCGATCCAGTCCAATTCTGTCCAATAGGATCGGCATTTTCTTTTTTCACTAAATAACGACAATTCATTAAAGAATGACCATGCTCCGGACGGATCAATCCAATTCGGTTCCCAGGCGATCTAATAAAACTACTCACACATGTTTTCACGTGCAAAATATTCAAACTTCACTTGCGTGAATATTAATCATAATTTATGTGTTTCACTCTTAATTTTAAGCATAAAAGCCATGAACAATTTGAGTAAAATATGTGATTGGCTTAGGTTTTATAGACAATCTCTCTTTTATGCTTTGAATGTTTAGTTGATGTCAGACTTTTTGAGGCTTGAAGTGCCTTGTCGTTTGCAAGTGATGGGAGCAAGAGAGAGAGTGAGCATGAGGAACTCCTAGAGCCTTATCCCACATCGAGGAGAAGTGAGGGGAGCAAGAGAGAGAGTGAGCATGAGAAACTCCTAGAGCCTCATCCCACATCCAGGAGAAGATAAAACTAACAAATAAGTTTTCTAAGAGCTTTGGTGGTCTCTTGGCCACATAAGAGGTTGTTACCTCAATTGCAATTCCAATTGTATTTAGTTTCATATATAATATTCATATATTATATGTGTTTATATAATATATGTATATAAATTATATAAAAAAAAAAAAAAAAAAATTGGTCCGGTCCAGCTTGGTCCAGTTCTCACCTTGGAACCGAGAACAGGACCGCCAACCGTGGGAACCACCCAAAACCGGCCAGTCTAGTCCGGTCCCAGTTCGGGCGGTTTCCGTTGCACACCCTTAAACATTACTACCTATCATCGCAAGCCCCTTTACTCAAAACTCAGGCTAGGAACACCACAAGTGTCATATCTTTCATATAAAGCTCACTTAAATGTCATAATTTCTTTTGACCTCTTAAGTATCATAAATTCTAAAAAACATTCATTTGAATACTATAACTTTCAATTGATTGCTTAAGTACCATAAATTTTAAAAATGTTCACCCAAGTGCGCAAGTCCCATATGGCATAGCACTTATCTTAAATGTTTTTAAAAAGTTATAATACTTAAATGATCGATTGAAAAATTTATAACACTTGAGTGATTGGAAAAGAAATTATGGTGCTCAAGTGAGTGCCGAACATAAGTTATGGCACTCAAATGATAGAAAAAAAAATATGTTACTTAAATGAGCGCCGTATAAAGTTTTGACACTTGTGACTTTTTTTACCTCAAAACTCTAACCTAACCTACCCACAGCTCAATCACTCACCTTCCCAGCATGGTCCACAACTATCGCATCGTCACTGGTACGCCACCACCTCTTCACCTTAGCCATTTCCCTCTTTCTTGACTCGAGCTTGAGCATCCATGTTTGTGTTGGCTGTGGTCCTACCTCACATTGTAGATTGTTAGAGTATGTCTCAAGTTTGAGTTCAAAGCAAAAATCTAATTTTTTAAAATAAAGAAATGAAAGGAGGAAAAGGGGGAATTTATGGAAATTTACTTTCCTAATCTGCAGGGGTTGGTGGCCAAGAAAATAAATAAAAATGGAAAATAAGAAAAGAGGAAAGTTCAACTAGGACTGTCGACCGAACTACACAATTTCCTATTCATGTTGAGTCGGCCACTGTACGCCCTTTACTCGAGTTTTGTGGGATTTCGCCTGCGGCTGTTGATGTGCGCAGGGAACCTTATCATGGAGCTCCAAGTTCCGATATACATCCAATTGAAATTCCGCTAGTGATTAATAGCCAATTAAATCTTAGAGTAAGATTTGGATGATTATTTCGTAAAAAAATTATAATTAAATACTATGTGAGTTATTCAGTATAATTGGGAGTTGGGAAAATCGAGATTATTTAAGTGACTATTTTTCCGACTCGAGTATAATTGTAATCTTCATTATATCACTTGATCTATGATGAAATTTTAAATCACTCGAGCAAACTGGCTCATTTATTTTCTTATTTTATTTATTTTATTGTTTGATAATTTATTTCCACGTCACAGAGCTTAGCACTAGATATGGTGGCCATGATCCCAAGGGAGAGAGAGAGAGAGAGAGAGATTAAGACGTTTGGGTGCGTTGGATGGGTAGTGTAACCTTTTTAATTGCCGTCTTTGTCCGAAAACGTATATTACAGAATAAAAAGACAAAGGAGTATCTAATATGGTATCAAGTTGAGAAAGGTTGATGAAATTTTTAAAAATTAATGTTTTTGAAGGGCACCGTAATACGAGCCTATAGAATCGATCCAATTAAAGTGAAAACCTCATTTGGTCCAATAGAATTGCCTGGGAAATAGTATGTGAATAACATGTGATCATTCTTCATTTCTTATGCATGGACAGATACCCTTTAAGCTAATCATAACCTATTTGATCATTCTTCATTTCTTATGCATACCCCGATTACATCGATAACGCTCAAATCACCAAGAATCCACCCATTTGGAGCGAAAGAACAGGGAGCTCCCTCTAGGGTGATTCCCTCAAGATCTACAGATCAAAATTAAACTAATGGTGAAAAACCGATTCATGAATCCATCTTTCAGCTAAAAGCTCAATTTAGCCGACTCAGTGATACCATTGTAAGTAAATCCTCTAAAGAGAAAAAAGGTGCAATGGGTCTTGAAGAGAAAAACCCAACTAACCTATGGATAAATATACAGTTTACTTGCCAGACAATTCTCAGTTCAACTGGCTTGAGTATCAATAGAGACAACATTATGCACAGATGCAATTGAAGAAAGCCGTTTCCAGCATTTTTCTTTCTTTCAGCTAAGTTGACACAACATCTCACCATTCTCTTCGAAGCATCTACTCTAAATTAAGTTTTTGTGCTGAGAAAACAAAACTCGTATCATCAGAAGGGGCTTGGGAAACTCGCACCGAAAGTCAAAGTGTGAATCATGGCAATATCCTCTTAACAATCACATGACAACAGCATAGGAATGTAATTCAGCATAAGAATGAACACAGCTCCTGGTCTTCCCTAGCATAGAAAGTTAGCTGTGCATGATGATGTATGGCCATATAACAACATGCAACTGGATCCCTCAAGATAAGACTCATAATTTAGTCTTCCAATAAAATCTCATTTCAACGGCAATCTGCAACAGCCGCAACAAAAAGGACTCGCCGAAGGAGCAGCAATCAAAAGAATACCCTAAATAACACAGAATCACAAATTCGTTCTTATTCATATCTTTGAACGGTATTCATTACCAGGTATACCAGAGAAAACCACAGAATGGAAGAGCAGTTGTTGTCATTCTTCATATATCAAGAAGTAACCTTCGAGGGTCCTCCACACATCTTTGATACGGCGCAAGAAAAAGACAGCCTCTCTCCCATCAATCAGTCTATGGTCATAAGTTAGAGCAATGTACATCATTGGCCTCGGAACGACATTTCCGCCAACAACCATTGGGCGGCTCACTATGGAGTGCATTCCCAATATCGCAGACTATTCAGAAAGGGAAGTTTATGTCAGATCTCAACAAAATGCCAGAAGACCATGTAAAAAAGTGGAAATTACCCTTCTATACATATCCACCATTGATGAACAATCCAAATCACAAGAATTGAATGGAAAAAGTTTCATCATGGGATTTCAACTTGAGTAAGTAAGGTGGCACACCTGAGGTGGGTTGATGATAGGAGTACTCAAAAGGCTCCCGTAGACACCACCATTAGATATCGTAAAAGTACCTCCTGCCATTTCATCAATTGAGATGGAACCATCATTTGCCTTCTTTGCAAGAGTGTTGATTTCTTTCTCGATATCAGCAAAATTCATGTTCTCAGCATTGCGAATGACTGGAACAACCAGACCCTGTGGGCAAAAAGAAGGCATTAACCTCAAACAACAATCTCTCATCAAACTCTCTGTACCTAATGTTCAAAAGACAAATCCTTGTACCAGCGATGCTCAGAAAGTAAATTATAAGGACTGGAAAATAATGTAGCAACTTGGTCATTTTCTGGTGATAAAGGGATACCAATTGTTTTTTTAATGGGAAAAGGGCTGCTGACACAGTGTAGCACCTCTCATGACTAAAATCATTGGAATGATGGAGGCATCAAAATCAAAGAAAGAGAAACCTCACTTCAAATCCTTGGTCTCCATCCAATTCATTTTCAACAACATAATTAAAACATCGGCAGAAACCATATTATGCTTAAGTAACATCAACAGGAGAGTGTGGCTGCAGTCTTACAGTCAGGTTTGAATGATAAGCTATATGCTCCTTATAGTTGGTGCTAAGCATATGAAAATTCCTCTTTCCTCATAGTGGGCACAGGTAAGCCACTACTTTAAAATTATATGAAGCTTTACATCCTCTTTAGCCCATATAGAGAAGAAGGTACAGAGAATCAGCTTGTTCCAGAATTATGAAATTAAGGAATCACTAAACTCTTATGTTTCACTAAAATAAATTTTCTTGAAAGGTAATGTGAAGAATCTTAGAACAACTTACAAACACCTAAACTAGTACTGAAATACATAAAAGCAAAACTTCATGCATATTCTAATAAGGAGAGTTGGTGTATCATTTGAAGGAGACAAAGTCAAACCTTTGGAGTACCAACAGCAATACTTATATCTACATAATCCCTGTAGATGATGTCGTCCCCATCAATAACTGCATTTATAATAGGTTGATTTTGCAGCCCGCTAACAGCAGCCTGAAATGTAAGTGACAAGCTATCAAGCAAATGAATAAACTGGGATATTTGTATACATGTATTCAATCCATTCCACTTCTGAACAATTGTGAGGCAAAGCATACTTTCACAAATCCTGACATCAGTCCAAGCTTGACTCCATGTTTTTCCACAAAGGCATCCTTGTAATCCGAACGGAGCTTCATCAAGTTCGTCCTAAAATAAGAAACCAAAAAAGCATATAAATATAAATAAAGCACCTAAGAGCGTGCAACAAATGCAATATGATTGAAAGCATGGGATAGAGACTCAATGCGATCAACCATCCTCCGGTAAACCATGTAAGCACCAAAACTCTAAGTTCAGATACGGTTTGGGATCTGCAATTCTGGTAAAACATTAGATCACCAAAATCCAAGCCAAACTGTCCTTCAGTAACTGGGCACAGGAAAATTGACACTGAGGGAGATAATTAAGCATCACCATCATTGTCGAAGTTTGTAAATTATATTCTTCTCTCAAAGTCACAATTTTAAAGTCAATTTCAATAACATTTTTCCAGGATAGACATTTTCAACAAGTCACAGAAGGCACAACAAACAAAAGTAGGGAAAATGGGAAATCCATGGCCGAGACCTCAGTGGAGAGCTAGAGGAAAGTGTGATTCTTTTTGCATATGAAATACCACAGCAAAAATCATAAGGGGATTAGAGATCTGGAAGTTGTAAAAAGAGGAAGTTCTAACAGGAGCTTTCAGGAAGAGGGGGTGTTTTGGATGACTTTGTAGAAACAAATCAAGTTCAATTTCTTCCAGTCCGTCTACCCCATGAGATAATAAAAAATTCAAACGATCTCGATCTGTAAATTATGCAAAACTGGGGTGAACGATCTACCCTCTTTCGAATGGAGACAAGCAATCTGGGAATGATTGATGGCTTGACAGACATCCAGTAAGGTCTTTCAAGGAGAATGAGCTTACATATCAACTTCATTGAATGTTGTCAGCAGAGCAAATGTATTCTGAGAATCCTTCAATCTTGCTGCAACCCGTTTACGAAGCCTTGTCATGGGAATCTGCATTTGCATGGCTCACACAAAGTCAAAAGCTAGAACATCAAAGTGGAAGAACTTTTGAGGACAAGTATGAATTCTGGAAGACCTACACGTCTTTCTCTGTCCTTAGGAGGAAGCTGTGGTTCTGTTGCAGACCGCTTGGGAGGAGGTGGTGGTGGAGGACTTGGTGCTTTTGGCTTCTCTGCCGCTGGAGCAGCTTCTGCTTTGGGCTTTTGCTTCTCCTCAACCTTTTCAGCAGGAGGAGGTGGAGAAGCAGCTTTCCCCCCTGCACTCTCAGATGGAGCCACATGCGTAGCACCTTCGCCAGACTTGGAAATCACAGCAATCTTGGTTCCTGGTTCCACAGTTTCGCCTTCCTTGGCCAAAAACTATCACTCATCCAGCAAACAAACAAAACTTAGAAATAAGAATAAGAAACATTCCCAAAATATTTGAAGAAAAAGAATTTAGAATTAGCTCAACGGAGAAGCACTGCCAGATTCACCTTCTGAATGACACCTGCTTCTGGACTAGCAACATCAATCGTCACCTGAGCGTAAAAGTGCATGACAGTGGAAAGTAAAATCATAATTTTGTATGACTAGACCAAACTGAAAAATTAGGCATTAGTACACACATAAAGAATCAAATAGCAACATCAAAAATATGCTCCAGCCAAATGTTTAGATTAAATTAAGCAGACCTTATCTGTTTCAATTTGAGCAATGGGTTCATCCAGTTCGACCCTATCACCAGGATCTGTTTCAAAAAGTCAGACACATAAATAAAGGAGAAAGAAACAGAGGCAGGAAATTTTTACAACAGCAAAAGAACTGAGAGACAAATATAGAAAACATACTCTTCAAGAATTTTGCTAGAGTGCCATCAGTGATGGATTCTCCCATAAAGGGAACAACAGCATCAACCAAATCACCTTCATTAAAGACACATAATGGGAACCAATCAGGAAAACTCCTTCAATCAACACCAGTAAAAGATCAAAGAGAACACTGAATTGATCT
The DNA here is from genome assembly GCF_016545825.1 of Eucalyptus grandis. Classification (NCBI taxonomy): domain Eukaryota; kingdom Viridiplantae; phylum Streptophyta; class Magnoliopsida; order Myrtales; family Myrtaceae; genus Eucalyptus; species Eucalyptus grandis. Next base: position 27,781,410 of record NC_052616.1, read on the forward strand.
TACACCAAATTTGAACTATCCAAAATTTATCTAGTCAAAAGACACATAGAATACAGTAAATTTGGCCATAATTTTACAGCTCTGCACTTGGAATTGTAAGATGAAGGATATAATATAGTCCAATCCAAATGTTCCTAGACATCTCCTAACCATGTAGAGAAATGCTTGGACTGAAACTTTAGGAAATACATGAATTACAATGAGCCATAAGAAAACTGCACAAAAACAGGCCTTTTCTTCCAAAACATCTTAACATCCAGATTCACTAAATAAAAAGGAGAAACCCACTGCTTATTTTAAATGACAATTTATCATCCATTGGAAAGACATGTCAATGCAGCTAACAAAATTATGCGAGAAGATATCTTTTCAAATATTGATGTTTCTACGAAGTAATAGTGAAGATGGACTTTGCAACTCAAATAAATGTCCTAAAAAGGTCAAGATTCTTCTTCAAGTTTAATTTGTAAACGTTTCAATTGAATTTGAGTATTATTAGAATTTTACAAAGTTTCCTTTTTTAGTCTTATTAATAGGATGTTATGTTTTCTGTTTCAATTGTGTTTCTTATTTAGAGGTTCCCTATTTCAAGTAGGAGTAGAACTTTTAAAGTTGGTAACTATCGTTGTAATCCTTCTATTCAATAGAGCTGGTTTATTGTATTTGCTTTACAACTGTGTGATGCAATTCTTCTCTTAAGGTTTAATGCTTAGGAAAACCAAGGTGTTATACCTCAGAAGCTTTAGGTGTGATGCCTAAAGCTCATTTTGAATTATGATTCATCAGAAATTCTCTTCAAATTCACATTTAATTGGGCTCGGTACCATGGGACTTGTCATCCTACATAACATCCTTTAACAAATTGCTGGACACCCGAAACAACAAAAAACCCTCAAAAAAAGGCCCTTAAGTACCAATGTAGATTTATGAATATTCTAAATCTGCTTGGGGCACATAACCAATGATATGCTTATCATGTGATCTAGTAAATACTAATGGGGAATAGTAAACACTTCACCTTTTACTTAATTCATATAGGTTTTGAAAGAAACTAAGCAAATTCTTCATTATCTTGTTGTAAAAATTTCTTATGCAACATGTGAAAACTACAAAAGCTGGAACTGCCAAAGTTGTTCTTCAAGTCCTACTTATCAATTGCTCAACATAATTCAATTTACTTTACCTTGTCAAAATACAATTTCTGAAATGCTATCGCAATGGCTTTAGGAAAATTGAAAAGCTATATTTTTTACACACAAGTTATATAAAGGGACATGAAAAAAAAAAAAAAAAAAACATAAACAGAATTGAACATCGCACCACTTTCTGTGGAAAATAACCTCCATTGCGGTAAGATTTCCACTGCTTGGTTATTGAAAGCAACTACCCTGTGCATCAAGCAAGTCATCTGTTCAAGACGATTCACAGCATAAAACAGGGGATTGATGCCCTGCTCTTCAGAGGGCTGAGGGAGAAAAGATTCTAAGGGAAACAAAGGGACTGTGATAAGGGAGCCGTTTCAGGAACTCTCCCCACCCCACATATAAAAAATGCCTCACTAATCAAACCATCAATATCATGAGATACTTTTGCAGTGAAAATTCAATTAATTATGAACCTAAAGCTGAATCAGAAGCCACAACTTTACCCCAAATATTATATAAATCAAATCATACTGAAAAGCCCAAATCCTTTTAACAACCCTAACAACCCACCGCCCCCACCCAAAATAACAAGGGCAAGAAAAAGAGCTCTTAAAAGAACAGATTAGACAATAGAAAAAATTGCGGCAACATGGAATGGATTATTATCCCCAGTGTAAATTTTAGCTGCATTGCTCTGTCCTAGATTGCAACAATTGTATCACCAGCAGAAAACTCAACAACAGAGACTTCAAAAATTTTACAGGATGAATAACGTCACTGACCTCGTTGGCCTTGAACCAACCGAACATCCTGTCAGAACAGAAAAGGAACAAATCAACAAACACAAAATCATACTTCATGAATCACTACCAAATGGCTGAGCTCAACGTGCATACTCATCACAGCGAGGTGGCAAAAGCTGCGGACAGGTCCGCATCCTCGCGAAAGAACCACCCGTTCATCCGCAACTGAGGCAATCCTTCGCGCCGACCCCGCAGATCTAGATATCAGCAGCGCCTGTCCTAAGCTCTGCGAACACGAACAGAGCACGACCCAATAAGGAATTCGCCGCCAAGAATCACGGGTCCGCACAACACAACAAGAATCGAAATCGAAAATCGAAATCGAAAGCTCTCAAGACTTCATTACCGAAACCGACGCCGACCCTCCTCCAGAAGCTACTCTTCGCCTCACGACGCCCAACATCATGACCCACGATCTTTCTGCTGCAATACGAACGAACCCATATAAAAAATCCCAGGCAAAAAAACGACCAACAACGTAAATGAACCAGAAAACAAGAAAATCAAAGCATCAGCCGGTGATCTCGCACCAGTCTAAACGCCCCTCTCCTTCCCTCTCGAACTTCGCCGCGACCCACTTCTGAGAAAGACCCGTGCTTCCGAGGGCTCAACGCTTTCTTCCGAATCGCAATCTCGCGGCCGATCGTAGACGAGCGGCTGTGCTCGAGGAATTTCCGACCCCTCTCTCCCTCTCTCTCTCTCTAGGTTTTTCGAGAGAAAAGCACGTAGGCGCAGGCAAGAAGAACCTTCTCAAGAAGCGGACTTCCAAATTAGGAGGAAAATAAAAGAAATAAAAAAACGGAAAAAGGCAGTCGTGCGAATATAGTCCATCCGAGCAGGGCCGGATTCTTCCGCAATTACGGGTTTGCCCTTGGTGTCCGAACTCATTATGTCTCGGACAAAAGCCTAGACATAATGAGTCTTGAGGCATGATCATCGTCATTCGTTCGTGCCGTAGGTTGACTTGCATGCCTGGCGGGCGGATCTCTTTCGCATGTTCAAACAGTAACAAGTGTGAACTCCAATGACGACTGTAAGAGATTATCAAAATCGATTGTTCGTCCATCCTTCCTTTTGCGGTCCAATGGATTAAGGTTGCTTTGATCAAAAAGCGAAGATGATGGGTGTGGTTCCACGCTTTTAAGTTAATTGACCAAATTACTTTTCTAATCCAATGACGCATGTATTAGTTCATTTTTCTATTTGAAGGGTAACGTGGCAACATAGTTAGTTTGCTTAAAACAAGTTTTTTTCTGGCTGTTAGCTAGGGACATATGATTCATCTTTTGTACTTATCAAACCTTGCTGGTGACTGCAGGTCTACGCGGAATTCATGTCAAGTTCCAGCATTGCTGGGATATTGCCATTTCGGCTCTTGCCATTTTTCTTCCAATATATGTAAATGTCACGCGCAGATGACAATGACGTGATGCTAGACAATGGTTAATTAATTATGTCCTTCTCGTGGTTTACCAAAAGAAAAAAGAATAAGAAAACATTTATTTACGGTATCTAAACTCTTCTAAATCTATCTAAAGTTGTCATGATGACATGAATCACATGTTAGCCTACATGACTAAACATGTCCAAGCATGTCATGAACAAGTCAAGAGGATTAACTTGAATAAACATGTTTCTTAATCATTTATAAAGGGTACATAAACTCGTTTAATCTTAATATAAATACACGTCATTATATATCATGTGTCTATTTTGTAAACCAATTGTGTTAAAAATTGTCGGTCTTAATTTCACATAAGCATAAATTAAAGTAGATATGCTGATATATGTTACTTGTGTGTAATATCTAATATGAGTGATTAAACGGCATCTCGCGCATATTGATAAAAATGCATAATGACAACTAAGTGCCACATAGGACAAAGTGTCACGCTATGAGTCACATCTTGAAGTTGGGTAGCATAAAGTGCACCATGTGGAAGCCACTTCTAGAATTCTATTTTAGTTATATGGTATATTTCATTGGATAAAATTTGTGTGCGCAACTATATATTCTTAGCAAATCTAGTCCTTCACTGAGGTGGCGAATTGATTGAGACCGATTCACTTACAATGTTTTCAAATTGACTGATTTGAGGAGACAGGAAGAAATTGAATTCTTGGAAAAGAAGTGCATGACGAACTCAAGAATAGAAGTGTGTGACGGAACTCAAGAGTGCATTTGTTTCGCAAAAAATGAGTGATTTGAAAATTGTTTTCCTAAAAATGATTGCTTAGATCTCTTATAAGAATGAATAGACCAAAAACATTTTCATTATCCATGAAAAGGTTTAGGCATTTTTATTATTAAAAATAAAAATATTTTCTATTAATTAATTTTCTTAAGTGATATAATCAACTATTTTTAGGAAAATGATTTATAAATAATTTATTTTCCGCGAAATAAAGTATATTTCAAGGCATTATGATTAATTTTGGTATAAGAGCTAAGTGAATTTTGGAATGTTAAAACAAAAAAATAGCACGTTTATTTAGCAAACTAGACTGCTATAAATAATCCAAGGACAGAACAAAGCAACTTAATACAATTGGAAAAATTGAATTTCCAAAGATACATGACCCAACACAAGCTTACAAACAAATTGATGCACGTAGCAATCACCAACGATAAATTATAGAACTCTATTAATATCTTCCTAGAACTTCGATTGAATTTGGCCGACAATAGTCTTATCAACTTGGAATGCTTTGGCAAGAATGTCCATGGCAATATCCGGAATTGACCCAAACACTGCATTAGCGACAGTAATGACACCCGGGTTTTGGCTACGAGAGCCGCAATAGCGACAGCATTTACAGGACCGGTATTTCTCCGGAAATGGACAAGGCCCTGAGGGAAGACCAACACATCGCCCTGCAAGACCTTGGAGATGAGGCGATTGTCGGAGTTGGAGGTGCCACCAGGCGCTGGCGGGTTGTGTGACTCCGAATAGTGTAAGCGAAAAGAGGCTCTGACGGATTCTCAGTTATCAAAAAAAAAAAAAAAAACCCTACTTCACTGTCCCTTCTAAGACAATTAATATCTTGGTTACTAGCAGATAAGCGTGGGGTGGGTTGATTCCCCATGGTGCGTAATCAATGCGGGCCATGGAGATGCCGAGAGTGTTGCGGCCTGGGAGCAGAAACGCCAACGCCGGAGTAACCCTTGAACTGACCGCGTTCGATGTGTTGCCTGGAAGATGGACTGAAGGTCATTTGCCTGAACCGTTTTGGGGTCCTTGCAGGCCAGGCCATTCACAAGCACTGCAAAATTTGAATGGGAAAACAACTAGTTAATATGACTAAAGCAGTACATGATAATGTGCATCACTAATATACAAACAAAACACACCCTAATTAGCATACACCTTCATCCAAATAGGTAGCAAATATTAATTCCGTAGCAAAGAAAAATAAAATCATTGTCGACTCGTTCTTTTAGGGGAAGAAGAGATGCTACCTATGACAAGGTTCTAGTGGAATCTCATGTGCATGCATATCCCAATTGCTCCAGTACATAATCACACCAATTTCTAATTCATTAGTACTTCCCCATCAGCTCTAGATTAGAGATCCATGCATAACTCCCGAAATAACTCTGCAATAATAATAAGCGACTCTCAAGGAAATAAAACGCAAAACTCTAAATTCTAAATCTTCAAATTAACTTTTTTCAAGAGGTCTATTACGTCAAATGTGTAACAAAATGAAATAAATCTCCTAGAAAATTAGCTCCACTAGAGCTCTGTTTTTTGTTATTATTATTTTATTTTATTTTTGGATAAGTGAAGTTAACATTGCCAAATAACATATGTTTTGAGTGAGAATGAGGTAAGCATTTGCAAAGCAGGGCAAGCACCTTTTGGAATTGAAACCGGGGAATAATGTCTGCTTCATTACAATTTAGTTAGATGGGTCACCAATAGCAAATTTATCAAACATTCTCATTCTAAACTCTTATGTTCTGGCGTCTAAACAACCTTTATGTAAAGATGATGAACTGCAGTATTTTGCCCGCAGTGCCAGCTTGAGCGACACCGAAATCTCGCAGAGGACCAGGATCAGCAGCAGCTCCAAAAGTGAACAAAACGCCCAAGAAAAAAATCAAGAGGACACTCTTTGCCATCTCCAAAATCAAAATCTTCACGAGACGATCTTGCTTAGTTTCTCAAACGCAAGGAGATAAGTGCTTGCTGGGGGTGGATGATGAGATAGCCTGAGCAGAGACCAAGCAATTATACACGCGCGAGAGCAGAAGCAAACGAAGATTCGAATGTGAATAAAATAAAGTAAAATAATAAATATTCACAGAAATTAGCAGGCCAGTCTCTCTGCGAAAGAGTCATATAGAACTTAGCTGTTCAAAGAAATCTATGTTGCCGCCGAGCAGAATACGGACGTCCTGTCCCTAAAATAGCGATGGGAATGGAGGGATAGGTATATTAGTATTAGCGACGGCAACTTCACGCGGAAGAGCCAATCAGCGACGAGATCTTTTGGCCAAGTTTTATTAATTTAAAATCTTGTCGCCTAAAATGTAAGGAGCTATGTGTTTATTCTCTTTAGATTAGTCCATTTGGTTTTTGTTCTATTGCGTGTCCAAAAGCTCAAGCGACAATTTATTTGGTACTTCGATGTCACTTAAACTTTTAGATGAGTCGAGTATTATATTCCATGTAATTAATTAATGTGCGAAGGTAGAAGAAGAGGGTGGCTAGCCTGGAATGATCCGGTCTTGATGAACAAATTGATCTTTTAAATAATCTAACGAGTAGCTGTGGATGCGCGTCATGAAATCAAGGCAAAGGTAGTGTTATTTAAAATACAATTTGAATCATCCTCCTATAGTTGTTGGAAATTAATCCAGAGAAAACAAACTATTGTTGGAAATTAATTAAGAGAAAATAAATTGTTTATTGTAATCAAAATATCAATATAATGGAGATGAGGTATGGATATCCGAATCTCCTTAAAGCGATTAGTTCATGCCAATGGAGCTTCGCAAATTCACGAACTATGCCTCCCAAGATACAACATCTCGAACCTGTTTAAATTAGTACTATGCAAAATAAGATTCAGTCAAACCATTCAATTAAACCAGCACACCTAGAAAAATCAAAAGAGTAGAAAAGTATACCAAAACTTTTTGGAATCAAGTCGAAAAAACCAAAAACTGTTTTGAATCTCTATGCTCCTATCTATTTATAGAGCTTTTTAGTTCATATACAGAAGAGATACATGAATTAAATAGATGCATGTATCCACGAAATTCATGAATCAAGAGATACATGAATCCAAAGACACGTGAATTCAAGAGATTCGTGAACTCAATAAATACATGAATTAAAAGATAAATGAATCTAAGAAATTCATGAATTCAATAGATACGTGAACAAAAAATTTAGGAATTCATAAATTCAATAGATACATGAACAGAAAATATGTATCTTAATTTATTGGTTTTCATTGATCCATTAACCATAATTATAACAATAGTTTCATGTCATATGAATTTCCAATCTTTATTTGAATGATTTATCAACTTTTTTCTATTAAGGTAATCAAATCTTATTGAGCTAACTACCAACATTTGTATGGCTTTTTTGGGAAGCTTCTTTTCGATAACTTGAATGCCATGAGGTATGTATAGCACTCACTTGAGTATCATAACTTTTTTTTTGGGATCACTTGAGTGCCATATAAGTTTTTTAATCGATTGTTTAAGTGCTATAACTTTTTTCAAAAACGTTCATTACAAGTGTCATGCCATATCAAATTTCCAGCACTTAGGTGAACATTTTAAAAAAATTGTTGACATTTAAATAATCAATTAAAAGTCATGACATTTAAATGAATGATTTTTTTTTTTAAAGTTATGTGAGCGGTTCCAAGTTCTATTTATGTTGCACTTGGCATTTGAAACCTACTTATTAGATCAAGTTCCTCATTTTTTGAAATCTAGAATTTAGCCTACATACTATTTTACCTAGAACCTATTTATTATGAATTCATGGGCTCTAATTTTTGTGGCTAATAATATACTTTTGAAAAGGTTGAGTTTAAACTTGAATAAAACAGATGAATATATCTTTGAATAAATTTTAAATTGTATAGTATATTTTTCTAAATATAAAAATAATGAATTTATAGAAATCCTATTATTTTAAAAGTTATACCCCATATAACAATACACTATCTATAATTTGAAACTCTTTTGTCATTTGAACAAGTCTCTCTTATAAAAGAGCAAATATCAATCATTTAGAATTTTACATTTAGGATTCACTTACTACCTATTTCTTTTCATCCATATCACTTAATTAAAAGACCACTTATTTTAATAATATTATCATTAATTATTTTTATTGTAGATTATTTTTTACGTGAATAGATTCACATGATTTTAATAGCTTACAATCAAATTAGTCATAGAAAAAGTTAGCATAAAAAAAAAAAAAAAAATACAAATTTCAAGCCAACTCAAAGTATATATGTTACTGATATTGATGCTAATTAAAGCATAACTAATTCCACATGAGTTATTTGCTTTAGTGCAATGAAAAGTTACACTAAATAAATAATTAAACTTAGTTTGAGAAATAAATATTTTTAAATAAATTATTGTTAATTTATAATGTGCTTTATTTTATTTTCATTATAAGAAGATTAAATGGATGATAATAATATAAAAAAAAAGTGTTGATGATTATCTAATGAATGTAATAAGATATTTAAAAAACCAAATTGCAATTTAGTCAAAGCATAGATTATATATGCATGTATGTATGTATGTATGTATATGTCTATATTATAGGGATGCGTTTTTTGCAGTTCCTCTTTAGCTTATACACACCCTAAAACAATGTTTTGACTATATCATCTTTTATGGTCCATTTTTTTTATGACCGAGGAATCGCCGAAAATCACTCTTCAGAGATCACACGACCCTCCGATGCTTCGATAGCACCGTTAGGCCTCGCCGCGCCTCGAAGATCACCCTTTGGGGATCACACGATCTAAATGTCAAAGTGATTATTTAAACGTAAAATCTCGAGGGGTTGGCCCAGTAATCCACCCCTGGGAACCCCACTTAAGTCAGTGTGGAATGCAACGAGAGAGCTCAAACACTCGACCTTGGCAATGAGAGAGAAAACACACATCGACTGTGCTGTCCATAGGTGGGTTTTATGGTCCCCTTTTTTAGTACATTATACCACAATAATTAATGTTAAATGCGGGGCCCACTTTGTCCCCTTTTCACTTTGTTCTTTCTTTTTCTTCATTATCTCTATGTTCTCTCTATTGCTTGTATGATCAGCAGTTCCTAGGCATGAGGTGTAGAAATAGGATGCTTGAGCCGATAAAGGAGGAGCTGGTGATAGTTAACAATATGAGTGTGCATGGTCCAAGCGGGGGTTCCCAACCTAGAACCGAAACTACCCGCTAAGAACGGGTTCCGAAAAATTGGAACCAGGAACCACCCGCTAGTTGCATGGATCCACCCGCTAACCGGATCATCGGCCGGGTTCCCAAGTGGATCCATAAAACCAATCTAACCTCCACGGCTTCCCCTTTTCACCTTCAACCGATCGTGACCCTCACTCCACTTTCGTCTCAGCCACCACCACCATCTTGGCCATTACCTTCGTCGTCTCCCACTCCTCCCTCGAGACCGACAATGAGGAGGACAATGGGGATGATGAGCCGTTCTTGGACCTAAAGTTCGTCCGTCCCTGAAGATGAGGATGATGGAGAGAAGCCTGAGGAGGGGGAGGAGGAAGAGGGGAGGTGGAAGCAAGACAAGCCCAACAACAAAGAGAACGATAATGACATTGAATGTAGAGGTGGCGACGACGTGGAGAAAGAGTTCAAGTTTGAGGGAGGAAAAGAAAATTAACTCACTGTTTCGCCGAGTTCGGACTAGGACTCAAAGGGAGATGAGTATATCCGAAGGTGAATCGGAGAGGAAGAGGGAGCTCAAGGAGATTTTGAACTGAGAGAAACAAGATTGAGTAAGAGAGTAGTGAATTGAGACAAGATGGTGATTGGAGCCCAAAATTTTAGATTTGCTAATTTTGATTTTTTTAATATTAAAAATTATATATATTATTATAATATAACCGGTTCGGTCCGGTCCGAGTGGGCTAGTGGGCAAATTCACTCATAGAACCAAGAATAGGACCGGTTCCTTTAAGAACCACCGGTTCCGGGCAATTTGGGCGGATCTTAGTTCTTTTGCACACCCCTAGTTTACAAGAAGAAGGATCAGCTCCGACGGAGTGGAGGGTGATAGTGGAGAGGAACTTTCACAAGATGGACAAGGATGTGAAAGCAAGTGATTAGAGCATGGTGGTGATGCATAAGAGGTGCAGGTGCGAGCTCCACCTGCCGAATTGCAACATTGTCAGGTCAACGGCCGTCATCCCCATCGTCAACCCCAACAAGATCTTTGTTGCTAACTATGGTGACTCCGATCTCACCAAAAAATTCCCTCTATATCATTTTGTTCACTTTTGCATTGTGTACTTAATTCTGTTAACCAATAAAACTCATCCTCAATATGGCAAGGATGGAGGAGGTAGGGTTGGAGTAGTTGAGCTCGAGCCAAACTTTAGCGAAGATGGTTTAAAATGCTGCAATTGCTTCAACGGCAACAATAGATAACGACGAGTCAAATGACAAAATAGACATCTTCAATAGCTCTGCCGAGTCATTGACCAACAGATTGTTAGCGATGCCTCCAATGCTCTCAAGGTGAAATGTTGCTTCTCTTAGGCTAGGATTACTCCATTTGCAAATCCAAACAGCGTAAATCCTCTCTCTCCCTCTTTAGTTCATCAAGTTCATCACCATCGATTGGATCCTCATCCTCAAAATCATTGAGGCACACAGTGGGGTCAAGTGACACCTCCCCAATCTTATTCCCCTTCATAGTGAGGTAGAAGATAATCAGGAATGTCTCAACAATGGTAGGTTTGAGATCACTAGGGGTAGCAAGGTGATGGAGCAAGCAAACAACGTGGACAATGGAGCCTTTAGGATTAAAGGCACGATGGAGGACATAGGTGGAGCAAGTAGAGAGGAAGAAGAGGATGATGAACAAGCAAAGAGAGAGAATGGAGTGATACAAAAGAAAAAGAAAGAAGAACCGACTAATAAAAAGGGACACAAAATGGGCCCCACATTTGACTTTGATAATCATTGGTGGGTATAGTGCACTAAAAGATGGGAAATACAAAGAATGATATCATCAAAATACTATTTCAAGGGAGTTGATAAGCTAAAGAGAGAGTGTAAATAGCATGGCTATACTTATATATATTCTTTAATTTGGGAACAACTTTCATTTATTTATTTTATTTGCTGAGGAAACTTAACATTATATCATCTTTTTCTGCCACATACTAATGTAAACCTTCATTAAATTTGATATTCTTTTACAAAATTATAGAATGCAACAACTATGCAAGTCTCATCTTTTTCTCATACATCATATCTTACTACGAAATTAACAATTCAAAGATATAGGCATTTCAATGCAAAGCACAAGTTAAGTAACTACTTAATGCAATGGGCCCTCCACTTTAAAATACAGTGAGATCCTTCAATTTAGATTGTGCATAGTATTCAAGCATCTCAATTTTTAAATTATATGGATCTTACGCGGCAAGGCCTACTAATAAGGGTTCATATATATTGAACTATATGCATCCCGATGCACCCCATTCATCTAAAAAAATTTCCTATGTACAAGTGTGTGCACATCCAAATATTTACTTCAATTAATCAACTAAAGAGTAGATATATTGTTATCATTTTCTATTATTGGTCATGAAAATCCACTATGCTTAATTACCCTTTAGAAAACAAAATCTAAGCTCATTTCGACATAACATTTACCTTACATACATTACGGCAAAATGTCTCTGATTTTGACAATGTTACTTTGATACCTCTATTGAATATATCACCGCCTATCTCTTGTGACTCTTTGTGTTTTGGTTGAAAGGTTGTTCAATTTCCAACGGAAGTTGTTTCAGCACACATATTAAAGGGTCCTTATTACTATTTATTTAGACATGTCTTTTCATATATCTAAGGAATGTTAAAAGTCATGCTTTAAGCCTATATATAAACGAGTCTTGTAATCGTTTCAAAATAGAGAGTGAAAAGTTTTTTTGTTTTTTCTACAAGTAGTATATTCATCTCCTTCCTTAAAGGGCTTCTCTTGTGAGAGTGTTGTGAGAGTGTTATCAGAGCTGTGCAATTCTGATTTTCAATAATTGGTATCAGAGCAAGGTTATCTAGGACCGAAAGCATGGTTGTTAGGGACTATGAGTCAAGTCTTCCGGAGCGTAGTTCGTGAAGACGGTGGTCAAGGACCATTATTCGTGCACAGGCGGTTGAGGATCGGAATACGTCGAAGTTTTGCCGATGTACAATCAGGGACTGTGATTGATTGGTCGAGGATCAAGGTTTCTTGGAGTAGTGCTAGGCATTATTTCAAGTCAAATGGTAGATATTTCAAATTTGACGAATGGCATTGAGAAGCTCAACAACTTCAATTACAATAATTAGAGTGTCCAGATGCAGTTTTATTTGCTGGGTCAGGATTTGTGGGATATTGTTGGTGGCAGCAACACCGCAGCACCCAAAGATGATGATGCACAAAGGAGATGGAAGATAAAAGCGGGTAAGGCTCTTTACGCTCTTGTTGTAACTATCGAAGATGATTTATTACCGCACATTAGGAGCACGCAGACTCCCAGGGAGGCGTGGGATAACTTGGCAGCGTTATTCACAAGGTCGAATGATGCCAAGCTACAAAGGCTGGAGAACAAGCTGTTGTCAATGTCACAACAAAATATGATGGTGAGTCAGTATTTCTCCAAAGTTAAATTTATTTGTGACGAAATATCAAAGTTGGATCCCGCTAATGCCATCTCAGAAACAAAAATGAGAAGAATTATTATTCACAGGTTAAAGCCGGAATATAACGGTATTATTACGGCTACTCGTGGATGGGCAACTCAACCGACATTGACTGATCTGGAGAATATTCTAGCTAACCAAGAGACTTTAGATAGTCAAATGTCTAAGGTTTCGATTAAGGAAGAAAAAGTGCCATCTTTAGTGATAAAAGAGGGTTCAAGGGCTAGAGGCGAACTAGTACTGACAATAAAGATGGCAAGTCTAGGAAAAGCCATGTCGAATGGTAAAAGCAACCAGCTCATGAAGGATGGCAAAAGCGTCTAGGAGAGTTGAGCCTTCGACCAAGGGGAGCCGAGCGATGCGATGGCCAAAGACGTAGTGGATGATGTTAGTCTACGGCAAGGAGGGCCACTTTGCCAGAGATTGTCAACCGAAGAAAGTTGAAGGAAATGTCACAGCATCATCAGAGAGGAATTATTTCGATGAAGATAAGGAATGGGATTTTCAAACGCCTGTTGCAATAGTGGTGTCAAACGAGTTCGCTGCCTCTTCCGTAGTCAAGTTAAATGATGCGATGACAATAATCTCTGTAAGTGAAAAGTCGACTAATTATGATTATGACTAGATTGTTGATTCAAGGTGTTCGAGTCATATGACTAGAGATCAAGGCAAACTGTCGAACATGCGTAATTATACCGGAGGACGTGTTGTTATTACTATAGATGGCTCGAGGTTGTCAATTACTCATATCGGCGAGACGACAACTCCCGATTCAATTTACAACAAGTTGAATTGAAAAGTGTGTATCACGTGCCAAGAATGAAGAAGAATTTATTGTTTGTGTCCCAGCTCACTGACTCGGGTAATTATGTGGTGTTCGGTCCACGAGATGTTAAGATGTATCCAAGTTTGAAGTCCACTAGTCGACCAATCATGGAGGGATGTCGGTTGGAGTCTATTTACGTGATGTCTACTCAAACGGCATACGCAAACAAAACCCTAAGGAATGATACACCTATTTATGGCATGCACGGCTTAGGCATGTAACTTATCACAAGTTGAAGGTAATGATGCAAAAGAACATGCTGAGGGTCTTCCCCAGTTGGAAGTGCAAGAAAATGTGGTTTGTGCCGAGTGCCAATACGAGAAGGCACATCAACTTCCGTATGAAGAATCGTCATTCAAAGCTCGGATGCCTCTCGAGCTCGTTCACTCGGATGTGTTTGGTCCAGTGAAGCAACAATCTATTAGTGGATTCGAGTATATGATCACTTTAATTGATGACTTCTCCAAGTACGTCTGGGTTGATTTCATGAAGGAAAAATCTAAGACGTTTATTAAATTTAAGGAGAATGTTGAAAGTGAAGTAGGTGGAAAAATTCATTCCCTACGCACCGATAATGAGAGAAAGTACACTTCTTACAAGTTTACGAAGTATTTGCAAGAGTACAAGATACGTCAACAATATACTTGTCCGTATACACCACAGCATAATGGTGTTGCCAAAAGAAAGAATTGACATCTAGTTGAGACATGCAGAAGCATGTTGCACGCAAAGAATGTTCCACCGAGGTTTTAGGCCGACAGGCTACCACAAGCAAGGCTTGGTTTTATGTCACCATACGAGAAGCTATGGAATCGCAAGCCTGTGGTAAGTCACTTTAGAGTTTTCGGATGTGTATGTTATGCATTTGTGCCTGATCATCTTTGCAGCTAATTCGACAAGAAGGCAGTCCGCTGCAAATTCGTGGGATATGATGATCAACGAAAGGGGTGGAAGTGCTACGACCCTACAATAGGGAGGTGCTATACTTCAAGGAATGTGGTATTCGATGAAGTGTCGTCTTGGTGGTCAGCTCAAGCAGTCGAATTGTCAAATTCACAGCATTTCGACGAAGAGGTTGAAGAAAGGCCGAAAGAATTCAATGAGAATCAGCTTGTTGAAAAAGATGCCGAAAAAAATGTCGAAGCACAATCACCAGGATCGACAAGTTCATCTAGTGAGCATTCAAGGTCAATAGAAGAACTTCAACCAAGTCAGGTTGAAGAACTTGAAGAGGAGGAGCCTCAACTTCGGAAATCGATGAGGCAAAGGAAGTCAAACCCCAAGTATGCCAATGTAGTATTGACTGAAGATGTTGGCATGGTTGAGCCTTCGACATATGAAGAAGCCTCGAAGAGTACAGAATGGAGGAAGGCCATGGAAGAAGAAATCATCGCACTAAAGAACAATGAGACACGGGACTTGGTACCGAAACCTGAAGAGGTACATCCTATTTCTTGCAAATGGGTTTATAAACTTAAAACTCAACCGGACGAGTCAATTGAGAGGTATAAAGCACGTCTAGTGGTTTGAGGATTTTCGCAAAAATATGGGGTTGATTATGAAGAGACCTTTAGCTCGGTGGCAAAGGTTACCATTGTTTGAGTTCTATTAGCAATTGCAACAAACAAGTCGTGGAATGTGTGGCAAATGGATGTGAAGAATGCTTTCTTGCATGAAGAACTCGAGCAAGAGATATGCATAGGGAGCAACCGGATGGCTTCAAGAGCAAAATTCATCCAAAATATGTCTGCAAGTTAAAGAAAGCATTGTATGGCTTGAAGTAAGCATCGAGAACGTGGTATGGAAAAATTGCAGAATTCTTGTTGAAGAACGATTATAATGTAGCTCCAGCATACTCAAGCCTGTTTGTGAAGGCAGAATATGGAAAGGTTGCAGCTGTGTTGGTTTATGTGAATGATCTTATCATTACTAGAGATGATGAAGATGAAATATGTCGAATTAAAGCCAACCTCTCTGTGTGGTTCCAGATGAAGGAGCTTGGAGAACTAAAACACTTTCTAGGGCTCGAGATTGATAGGACAAAGGAAGGATTATTCCTATGTCAACAAAAGTATGCACGAGATTTCTCGAAAAAATTTGGAATGCTTGATTGCAAACCTATAACTACTCCGTTGGATGGGAACACAAAGCTATGTGCTGAAGAAGGTCAAGAGCTAGAAGATTCGACTATGTATAGGCAACTGGTAGGTGGTCTAATTTACCTTACCATAACTCAGCCTAACATCTCTTTTGCATTGGGAGTAGTGAGCCGATTCATGGAGAAGCCAAGGAAGCCTCACTTGGATGCAGCCAATTGTATCTTGAGATATGTAAAGAAGACTTTTGATTTTCGGCTCTTGTATAAAAAGGGATCATTGAGTGAGTTGGTCGGTCATTGTGATGCCGACTATGCTGGAGATCAACACACACGACAATTAACTATTGGATACTTGTTTAATCTTGGATCAGTAGTAGTATCCTGGTGCAGTAAAAGACAACTGACTGTGTCGTTGTCTACAACAAAAGCTGAATATAGAGCAGCAGCAATGGCAGCTCAGGAAAGCACATGGCTAGTGTAGTTATTGGATGATCTTCATCAATCAATAGGTTATTCAACAATATTGTATTGTGATAATGTATCCACTATAAGCTTGGCAAAGAATTCAAATTTCCATGCTAGGACTAAGCATGTGGAAGTCCACTATCACTTTCTGCGAGAGAAAGTGTTGGGGGGCAAGATCATGATGAAGTACATCAAGATAGGTGATCAAGTTGCTGATATTTTCACCAAAGTTCTTGGAGCTGCAAAGTTTGAAGAGTTTTGAGCTCAGCTTGGTATGGTCACGAGGACTATCCTTAGAGAGAGTAGTTGGTGAGGGGGAGTATTGAATATATTCACCGCCTATCACTCTTTGTGTTTTGGTCGAAAGACTATTCAGTTTCCAACGGAAGCCATTTCGGCACACATATTAAAGTGTCTTTATTACTATTTAATTAGACATATTGTCTTTATTACTATTTATTTATACATGTCTTTTTATATATCTAAGGAATGTCAAGATAAACAAATCTTGTAATCGTTTCAAAATAGAGAGTGAAAATATTTTTTTTTTCAGCAAGTAGTATATTCATCTCATTTCTTAAAGAGCTTCTCTTATGAGAGTGTTATTAGAGCTGTGCGATTATGATATTCAATAACCTCATGTATTTTCAACAATGGAACAAAACGTTCCACAATGAAAAGGTAATAGATATGGCACATTTTCATCTTTATCTAGCTAAATTGCCTCTAATTGATGATGCGGAAGCCACGTAGATGTAATATAACCAATGGCGGAAAGAGAGAGAGAGAGAGAGAGAGAGAGAGAGAGAGAGATTTTTTTAATTTGGGTCATATATAATAAACCATTCGAGGACAATACTGGAAAATACAATCACTAGAACAGAAAGTTGAATTTTCAAAGATACATGGCCAAACACGAGTTTAAACAAACGAATTGACGGACTTTGCTCTCAAACAACATTATCTCACAAGCTCCCCACTAGTTCTTCTCTAAAATTTTGACTGAATTTGGCCAACAACAGTTTTATCAACTTTGAATGCCTTGGCAAGAATGTCTACAGAAATATCAGGCATCGACCCAAACACGACATTAGCGATTGTAATGACACCAGGGTTTTCGCTACCAAGAGCTGCAATGGCAACTGCATTCCCAAAACCAGTATTTCTCTGGTAATGGATAAGGCCTTGAGGGAAGACAAACACATCACCCTTTTGCAAGATCTTGGAAATGAGGCGGTTGTCGGGGTTGGAAGTGATGAACCCTACTTCGAGGGTTCCTTCCAAGACTAGCAAAATCTCGCTGGCTCGTGGGTGAGTGTGGGGTGGGTTGATTCCCCATGGTGCGATGTCGATGCGCGCCATGGAGATTCCGAGAGTGTTGAGCCCTGGGAACTGGGCCACGGTCACCGGGGTGACCTTGGAGCCAACAGGGTTTGATGTGTTGCCTGGAAGATGGAGCCCACTGAAGGAGAAGTTATTTGCCTGAACTGTTGCGGGGTCCTTGCATGCTTGGCCATTCACGAGAACTGTATTGTGAGCAACAAAAAATGAATCAGTGAAGCACCAGATGGACTATAAGCCTTCTCTAGCAGTAGTTTGCACATTATTTTGCCAGGAAACGTCTTGTCCTATGAATTACATCAAAGCATGCTATCAGGGCTTTATCTAGTCAAATGAAAGCCGCTCTCAGATTACATGACGGATTCATTCTACGAAATAACTACGCAGAACCCAAAGTTCTACTAGGGAAAAAAGTAGCACCATCAAAACTCTTCACTCAGTCACGAGCATGCATTGATTACCTGAACTGCCAGCTTCAGCGACACAGAAATCCTGGAAAGGGCTATTATCAGCAGCTGCAAAAGCAAACACCAGACCCAAGAAACAAATCAAAAGCACACTTTTCGCCATCTCCAAAAGCAAAAACCTCCGCAAAATGAAGAGATCGAGTTTAACTTTTAATGGTGACGTTTCTCTCTCTCTCTCTCTCCGTGAGTAACCAAGATGGCTTTTGTTTGTTGTTGGGGATGAAATGCTACGAGGAGGTCGCCAGTATTTATATGCGTGCAAGAGCAGAAGAAAACAAAGGTTCAGATAAATGTAAAGAGGAGGTTGCTTTCCAAAGAAAGAGTCTCCTCTTGGTTTTTGGCCATCCCTTTCTATGAGAGTCCCTGTGTTGCCAAATGCAAAATGAAGGCAATTCTCTCTTGCATAATAGAGATTATAGTGTGTGGATTTATTGAGAGAGAAGGCGATTTCACGCGTAGGAAGAATTTATCAACGAAGTTGTCCCTTGACCAAGTACACGGCACGTAGCCAAAAATAGGTTCTCTTTTCTAATTTGCCATTCGGCTTTTGTTCCATTAACACATATAAGAAAACGCAAGCTCGATTGACGTGCTGCAAGAATTTTGTTTCTTACTTTGTGCTGATATAGGAAAATGACGCTTGATAAAATTCTTTTTTTTTTTTTTAAATATTTTCTTGGTAGATAATGCATTATGGGTATGAGAATGGGGAGGCTTTAATGGAATGATTGATCTATTCATAATAGCCGTATTTTGGCTTATTGTTGCACCTCATATATATACATTAAGAACGAGATGCTTTCGTTTGCGTTTAAAATTTATGTTATTGTACTAATCTTACCTATTGATTTTTGCGTGAATACAACTCTAGCAATGTGCTTTGGTTTTCATCGATTGAATAATTATGAAACATACTTATGTGATATTTAAGTTCAAAATACTATCACATAGTTTCTTTAGGCATGAATTTTAGGCCATTTTTCAACAATTTATAAACATCATCGTACCTAGCTATCAAATGAGTGGGGACGGGTCAAGTTGGACTTGGAATAAATAGAAATTTGGTTTGACCTAATTGACTTATTTAAACTATATTGATCCATTTTTATGCAACACAATTTAAGTAACTCATACCCGACCCAATTTAGATCACATATACCTAACCCAACTTGGGCTTCAATTTTTAACAGTTTTTATCCTTAAATTTTTTGCCTCTAAAGAATGGGTGGCTCCATATATTGACTCCTTGAATCAGTGAGGAAGCTCTGATTGAATAGGGTCGTTGGCATGGATTTTGCGTGGCACATGAGTAAAATGGAGACTTGGGTGAGTGTTGCATAGACAAACAAGCACACTTGTGTGGACCAATTCAAGAAACGGGTTTTGGATATGGGTGAGCATCGGTCCAAGGTCAACCCTAAACCAACCCAAAATCGGCCCAACCCTACCGGTCCTAGCCCAGTTCATAGGAAAACTGGGTCGGTCTTTGGTCCTAGAATTCCTAGACTAGCACTATGCGAGTTGGTTTTCGGTCCTGGGAGTTTATGGTCGATCCAACCCGGACCAACCCTGACTATATATATATATATTATTTATAATTTTTTATATAAAGAAAACATTAAAATAAACAATGTCAACAACATTAAACAGCTCTTTAATGAAAAGTTCAAGTATCTTTACATGTTCTTTAATAACTTAGGGCGCATTTGATAATGTTTCTGTTCCGAGAAACAATTTTTGAACAAAAATAGTTTTTTTTTTTTGTTTCTATTCTAGGGAACAATTTATGAATATAAGAATGCACTTAGTAACTGTAAAAAATTTATATTCCAGAATAGAAATACGTTTGGTAAACTTGTTTAATTTTTAAATATTTTTTTAATATTTTTTTCTTTTTTTCTTCTTTCTTTTTATTTTTCATTTTTTTCTTCTTTTCTTCCTTTTGGCCGATGAGGGTTGGTGGCTTTACTAGCCCCGGTGAGGCTCGACCTCGCCGAGCCACCGCTAGGTCGACGCACCCGATGGCCCGGCGAGACCGAGCCTCACGGTGGCTAGGCGAGCTTGACCTCACTAGATCTAGGTGAGGATGAGCCTCGCCGGTGACCTCGCTTGGCCACTGAGGCCACCGACGAGGCTTGGCCTCACCCGTGATGCGAGGTTGACGTCGCCAGGGGCTAGCGACCCTCCGGCAAAATCACCGACCAAAAGGAAGAAGAAGGAAGGAAGAAGAAGGAAATAAAAAGAAGAATAAAAAGAGAAAAAAAAAAGTGTTTCTCCGAATTGTTTCCAAGAACAAGAAACAAGTTATTTTATTTTTTTTATTTCTTATTTCAATTCCAAATTTGTTTCCGATAACAAAAGTATAAACAAATGTGTTTTTGTTCTTTTTTTTTGTTCCCAGAACAAAAGAATAGAAATTTATGTTCTGGAAAACAAAAATAAAAATAAACAAACAGGCCCTTGAATTTTTAATGTCTTTTACGGCGTCAATAGTCATAATTTACGAAGGAGGAAAATGTTTTTATGAGAAGTCCTCACAGCGTCCAAAATGGCATAAACGACTCTTTATGGCATCTTCTTGTAGTACTTATTCTCTTCTGTATTATATGTCCTCTTAGTTTTCAATTTGGCAAAATTGAAATAAACAACTTCTTCGCTTGCCACTCGACACTTGCCTTCTCGCTTTGAGTCACTTGTGCCACTTGTCGCTCGATGCTCGCTTGGCTTATTGCTCCCCACTCGATACTCAATGCTCACCCCACTTGACCCTCACCACTTGCCTTTCTTAGTGACCACACTTGTCATCGAACTTATTGGGTCGGTCTGGTCCTCAATTGCCATTTCAAGTAGTACAAAAAATGAAATAAAAAAATTATTGGTGGGTTCCGGATTGACCCTGAAACCGGACTGAACCCATTGGATCAGTTCGGTCCTTAATCACTTTTTCAATGAGCACAAAAAATGAAATAAAAATTATCGGTTGGTCTCGAATTGACTTTGAATCGGACCGACCACCGAGTCGGTCCAATCCTTGGTCCTAAAAATTGAGAACCAATACCGTGCGAGTTGATCCTAGGTTAAGGGTTAACCGGCCTAGCCCGACCATGCTCACCTTCAATTTTGGATTGGGGCATGAAGATGGTGGTGAGGCAAAGGATGGTGGATCTTGTGTAGGTGACAAAGAAAGCCTTCACTTTTGCAAACCCATTCGCTTTCAAAAGGTCAAGTTTAAATTGACATATATTTTAGAATTGGCACTTGCTTTATATTTTGAAAATAAAAATTTATATGGCGGATTGAAATGACTTTATGTACATGGTGACAATTTTTACCCGCGATAAATGCCAAATTTTCTTTTTTAATGATTTAACCAAAATAGAAAAAAAAAAATAAACGCTTTATTTCACGATGATCTAATTGAACTTTCAGTTTGCAAATGAATTTGGCATTTACTTCAAATTTTGGAAAATAAAATTATTTAAAAAAAAAAAACAAGAAGATCTTGTCCGATACGTCTCTATAGTTTGAGACAGATCAGCAAATAAAATTAATAAATTAAGAAGAAATCTGGAAGCTATGCAAAAGGAAACGTAGAATCTATTGTATCAT
Source organism: Eucalyptus grandis (assembly GCF_016545825.1). Lineage (NCBI taxonomy): Eukaryota > Viridiplantae > Streptophyta > Magnoliopsida > Myrtales > Myrtaceae > Eucalyptus > Eucalyptus grandis. The sequence goes on from NC_052616.1 coordinate 27,803,096, forward strand.
CTGGAAGCTAGATCCAGAAGAACAGTACATACCATAAGAAGTACCTGCAGAACAGCGATGCCTGAACTATTTGATCCATCATAACTTAAATAGAAATCAAAGCTACTTGACAACGGAATGTACTCGGACTTTATCTAGTAAGTTCTACCAACAAGAAGAAAATGATGCTTCTAATGAATTTGTTGGAATCACCACATCATCCAACTCAGTTGTTTAGCGTACGGGCAACTGTAAGAGCTAAAGCTTCAGTGAACTTGGGGTCTCTAACTAAAGAAGCTGCATATTCTTCGATCTTGGCGCAATCGCTGCTTCTATTGCCAAAGCTGAGATTCTTGCTTAGATAAGAGGGCTTGGGGTCCGGAGGTAAACTGCTTCTGGAGAGACTGAGATCGAGAGTGATAGGCAGTTGTATGGAGCTTGGCGACATCGTTGGCATTAGTGTAAGATCGCGATTCACTGGCTGACCTCTTGGTGAATGGTCTGAGCGTAAAGGAAGGTGATCGCTGTTGGGGACATCGACGGTCCCGTGGTTGTGTAGTCCTTCATAGGTCGCAACAAGAAGAGTCCTGTCTTCTGCGCTCCTTTGGACCTATAATAATATCCATTGAGAATCGCCCGAAATTATGGTCAGCGCAAATAATATCCTTGTTCTGGTAGGAATCCAATGTGCAGAAATTACTTTCTCAGGGATGCATGAGTTTGAGAATGAGTTTTCTTTATGACATCCCCATGAAATATGAGGGAGTCAAGTCCTTTGATAATCTGTGTTGATCGCTTGTTAATCTAAAAAATAACAAGTAATTGGGTATCATCAGAAAAGAGTGTGAGTCCTATCTATTTTTGTACCATGCTAAGAAAGGCAGTGTCTTAACTGGAAGAGATCTGGTTAATTAACATTTTTGAGACTTTTATTTCCTAGATCCAGCGTTGCATCTATGACGAGATACTACTCCACAAGCGCCGTTGTATTACAGAAGAGACGAAGTGATCGAGCGAACATGATTTATACCTTCTTCTTGACAGGGCACCCCAGAGCCACGGAGCACCGATAATAAGCTCGAGGGGACGGATTATCCTTCGTGACCTTCTGTCCATGTTTTTTCCATTGATATCCATCTCTCACTACCTAAGCAATAAGAAGAACAACGACCCTCACTATTCAAACTTAAGCAACCCGCTGACGCAGGTTTGCTAAATTGTGAAATCAAAGAAATAGCCAAACGGTTTCACTGCAAGAGACGTACAAAGCTCTTGTCCTCCTCGTCCACTTTGACAAAGATCTTAGACGATTTAGTGAAAGGGAATTCTTCAATCCTTGCTCTCTTGTTGGAGTCGTGATGATATGGAGGACAATGGCTTTCCCGGAGATGGGTTTCAAGGATGCTGCTTTTGCTCCCAATGACTTCAACCATGACTTTGAGAGTTTCATTCTCCTTCCTCAATCGTTCTAATTCATCTCGAAATATTTTCTCCTGACCAAACGTATTTGAAGACATTTCCTATTTAAGATAAGAATTTCAACATGAATTGCAGCATTCTAAATTTGACGAGATGGTTCAAATAATATATAATTTCTTTCCATGGCCTCAGAAAATTCACTCAATTGGTCTTTGAACTCATGTTGTTTCTAAGATCAAATGTCGAAAATTGCGAAAGAAAAAACATTTGACGAATTAAACCTTTTGACAACTTTGGTTACGCAGAAGAAAAAGTTTTCAGCAGAAGGGTTTTAAAAAGATGAAGAAACGCGTATTTTGTTCAAATCTGATGACCATCCAGATGTAATGGACCTGGCGTTGTATCTCGTTTGTCGATCAAGATTTCTTCAACCGGCATGTGTAATGAAGATCCGCAGAAACAAAGCCATACTAACCGTTTCCTTCTCATGAGAACCAGGAACATCCATGAACGAAAACATAAGCAGAGATAAGAGAACGAAACACTTCCAACTCTTTCGGCAATGAGTAAGAGAGAGACCACGGCGCCTATATATTGACGGAAGAAAACGATGAAGCTACGAGAGAATGGATAAGGTTTCGCTGTGATATATTCAGATTCAGATATGGGTGAGAGTCGATATTTCTTTAATGCGTATGATGGACTCAGACTTGTCTAAGTGAGCAGTTATCAGACCATATACAAGAAAGGAGATAACCCTTGGAGGCGGCTGCTTTGTCTGGTCTTTGCCTTGTTGGGGAGCAAGACGTTGAAAATCAAACCCATGCTTTTGGGTTGGAAGAAATTATTTGCAGTATTGGAGAATATCCTAGGATCGGGACGAGCGCACGTACAATGAATTACGTCACATCAATCACGTAATTGGCGTTCCAATTTCCTCCCGCTTTCCTCGGTCCGCCGTCATGTTTTACGAGAAGAGTTTCAGTCCACTTTCTTCTGCTTTGGGTCTGACGTGTTTGAGCGGTTTGCCATCGAGATTTGACCGTATCTATCAGTCGATTGGACTGTTCGAGTAGCAAGTGGGTAGGTACTTAGATTTCCTAATCCAGAATCATTTTGATTAACCGATTTAATTATATAGTTTGCAAAAAGATGAGATACTTACATTGGACCTTTCATTTTCCTGAACCACGACGGCGTGTTTCAACCGAGAAGGCTTCACGGGGATCCAGACTGGTCCCCTTACCCTCGTAGGGGGTGTGGACAAGAGAACCAATGGGGTTGGTATATTTTTATCGAGACCCCAAACCCAGGCCTCTACTTAGACTTTTTTGGTGGTCAGAGCCTTTTAAAGACCTGCTCAAGTCCATAGTTTGCAAAAGGATGAGATACTTGCATTCTGCTTGAGGCCTACAATTAAAGAGTGAATTGAGTGATTATTGGATCTATTCAAGAAATTATGTGGTTTGTGCTTTGAATCAAATTAGAATCAAAATTAATCCACTGTGGAGTTGGATGGCTAGATTAGTTACCATGCTTAATTTGAAGGTACTCCGTATTTTATTTTTCTTTTTATATTATAATGATGCAAATTTTATTGTTCGAGATCAAAGATGCGAATCTTTTTGCTGTGCCAACAGATTTCAATAAGTGTTGAATGTCAAAATACTGTTGGTAAATGATAGATGATGTGACAAAAAAAAAAAAAGAAATGTTAGGTGGCCTTTTTTAGGTAAATATTTAATACTTTGTCCTTACCAACTTTAATTTGCAAAACTTACCAGCGTAATAAATATGATATGAAATTACTAACACCAACTCAGAAAAATTTGCTAGTTTTTTTATATATTAAATTATCTGTTAATTTTATTTATCGACTTTCATTTGAGTTACTTACCGACATTCAATTTTTCAATTTATCAACTATTCTATTGAGTTGCCGGTTTTTATTTACCTTGGTTAGCAATCAGTTATATTTACTAACTATTTTTAAAGACCACCCCCAAAATTGGCGTGACTCAAACAATTTTTCTCCCATTAGATTTCACAAATATTGGGCCTCAAACTCTCAATAAACTTACATACCAAAATTTATTTGATTTTTCAATTTGCCAACTTTTTATTAATCTTTTACAAATTTATTGGTAAGCAACTCAAACAAGAGTTTGTAACCCAAATCTAGTTGGTAATTTTATTGGAGAAGTTTGCATGTCACAAAAATGAAGGTTGATAATTTCATAAAATAGTTGGTAAATTTAAGCCATTGGTAAGAAAGGTTAATAAGTTAGTAAATGATAAAAGAAGGTTTTTTGACAGAAAAAGAGATGGCTATTTATAAAAGCCAAATAAGCATTGGTAACTTACTCAAAAGGAGTTTTTATCCGTAATATTATTCAGTGAGTTAATTGGAGAAAACTTGGTAATTGTTCGATGATACAAAAGAAGAAGGAAGGAGGAGGGAGGGGAAAAAAGAAAAAAAAAAAGGCAAAAAGATTAAAAATTAATAAAATAATTCAAAAAATAAAATATTATTAAAAAATTTGTTGTCGGCGCCAGCTGATGACCACATCAGCGTTGGCCGACCAATTTTTGCCAGAATGACTGAACTAACACAATTGTAAAAGGTTTAGGAGTCAATCGGTTAAAAAAATATAAATAATGAATTGGCACAATTGCAAAAAGTTTAGAACTTTTTTGGTAATTCTCCTTGATCTTCTTCCTTTGTTTTCGATCAAAATCATTTGGTGGCATTCTTCCTTTCTTGAATGATATAACAATAGTTTCACCGCTTTTATTAAAACGTGTTAGAAAATGTATATGTTTCAAATATAAACCAAGTGGCCTTTAGGAGTATGTTTGTTTAAGTGAAAGTGTTTTTGAAAATTATTTTTTGGATTTTTATCTATTTGATTCACCGAAAACGACTCAACCAAAATTACTTTCTAGTATACAGTAAAAACCCTTTCCGAAATTAGGGAAGTGATGGCCACAGATCTCACTCCTCTCTTTGCTCGCACACCTTGTCGAGTGGGGTAAGCATTGAAGCCATGGATGCCACGTCTCCGAATCATCCTCCAAAGTAGCACCCGATCCCTCTCCGCCGTTTCCTCCAGCCTTTGCTGCGAACGAGTCGCCTCATCTGGTGCGATCCATCGAAAAGCAAAGACCAGCGACATCAAAGTCACCTCCGAAGGTTGAGATGCCTCTTACTAAGGCCAAGGCTTGGAGCTAGAGCCGATCTCCTTCGCCGCCACACCAAGGAAGTCAAACTCGATGGTGCCCTTGGAGATCTTCTCCTCCTTCTCATGGATCACGAACTAACCATTTTTCATCACATATCACTAAATAAAGGAAAATTCAAAAAAAAATTCAAAAAATGATTTCTGAAATCAATTTCTTTTATTATAAAGCTTTCTCTCAAACAACCGCACCATTATTTTCTAAACCTACTCACACTTGTTATAAATAATTCAGAAAACTCATATACCACTAGATCCTTTAAAAACGAGTTAAAAAAAGGGCCTACAGCCCCTATTAGCACCTCTGGCCATAACCACCGTATATGTCGCAATCATTTTTAAGTGCGGTGATACATCTTCTCTGCTAGCATTTTCAGAACCCTTGCCGACGCCAACGATGAATTTTTGTTGTTGGGGTAGATTGTAATATTTTGAAGATATTGATAAAGCAAAAGCAAAGTTCTCTGGATATTAAAGTAATGATATTAGTCGATCGTCAATCACATTTGTTGTTTACTAAAGGAGTATGACATGTCAACATTATATATTTGCTGTATGTCAAGTGTATCTAGTTAAAGTTACGACTTTTTTTTTGTCATTTACGATTTGCAAATAGTCATTTTGATTGCTTTCTAAAAGCCATATCTTGTCCATGGTAGGCTGGTTACATCACAAAAATTCATATATCAAAAGAACGTAACTCTTGATCAATATGAATATAAGAGTTCAAAGCTCAAATTCCATGGAAGTGAGCTTCACTACTACGCCTTCATGATCGTCAACAATTGGTTAGTGCACGGCTGCAGGCGAAGGCAGCCCAGCCCAGCTGGCGAGAAGCGCCTCGCCCGCCGTCGATGGGGTTGGCCTTACCCAGATCATTGCCTGCTAGGGTGCCTTCACCGTCAGCTGACAAGACCTTGGAGGTGAGTCTCTTAAGAAGGAAAGAGAAGTATAGAGAGGAAGAGAGAGAGAGAGTCTGTTATGTTGAGAGAAAGTAATGGTGAGAAGGAAGAGATGGAGTAATTTGATAAGTGGGATCTAACCTTGCCACATGTCAATCAATTAATGTAGTGTTCTACTGTTAACATTGAAAATCAGATCAACACAATATTTCTCGAGTAAAAGTAACTATTAAATAGGATCACAATTGTAAATTAAAATCAGCCAATGACGATACTGTAAACAATAATTAATACAACGGAAGCAAAACACCACCCTAAACAGATCAATAAATAAAATCTGCTCTCAAACAACATTATCTCACATGCTCCCCACTAGTTTCTTGTCTAAAATTTTGATTGAATTTGGCTAACAACAGTTTTATCAACTTGGAATGCCTTGGCTAGAATGTCTACAGAAATATGAGGCATCGACCTAAACACAACATTAGCGATTGTAATAACACCAGGGCTTTGGCTACCAAGAGCTGCAATAGCCACTGCATTCCCAAAACCGGTATTTCTCTGGTAATGGATAAGGCCTTGGGGGAACACGAACACGTCACCCTTTTGCAAGATCTTCGAAATGAGGCGGTTGTCGGGGTTGGAAGTGACGAACCCTACTTCGAGGGTTCCTTCCAAGACTAACAAGATCTCGGTGGCTCGTGGGTGAGTGTGGGGCGGGTTGATTCCCCATGGTGCGATGTCGATACGCGCCATGGAAATTCCGAGAGTGTTGAGCCCTGGGAGCTGGTTCACGGTCACTGGCGTGACCTTGGAGCCGACAGGGTTTGACGTGTTGCCTGGAAGATGAAGCCCACCGAAGGAGAAGTCATTTGCCTGAACTGTTTTGGGGTCCTTGCAAGCTAGGCCATTCACGGACACTGTATTGTGAGGAACAAAAATTTAATTAGAAAAGCAGCAAATAGTTTTTACTAGTACAACTTGAAGCTTGCAAGATGAGGGGGCAACAAATAATACTGATGGGTTTTAAGAATCTCCAGAAAATCATCTTTGCTTTGTTTTTACCTAACTAACCTCAAACGAACGCTGTTCTCAGATTACATGAAATAGACAAACTCATCCCACACTATTAACTACAAAGAAGCTGAAGTTCTCCCAGGGAAAACAGAAGAACTATCGGAACTCTTAACACAGTCACACATATGCATTTATTACCTGAACTGCCAGCTTGAGCAACACAGAAATCCTGGAGAGGGCTATCATCAGCTGCCGCAAAAGCAAATGCTAGACCCAAGAAACAAATCAAAAGCACACTTTTCACCATCTCCAAAAGCAAGAAATCTCCCCAAAATGAAGGGACCGAGTTTAACTTTTGAACAGGGACTTTTTTTGTTCCTCTCCGTGAGTAATCAAGATGGCATATGTTTGCTGGTGTGGATGAAATACTGTGAGGAGGATGCGAGTATTTATAATGCGTGCAAGAGCAGAAGAAAACAAAGGGTTCAGACAAATTTAGGAGTACATATAAATATAAGGAGGAGGCCACTTTCTAAAGAAGGAGTCTCGTCTTGGTTCTTGGCCGTCCCTCTTGAAGAGAATCAATGTGTTGCCAAATGCAAAGTAGACGCATTTCTCTCTTCTATAGTAGTGATGATAGTTTTTGAAGGCAATGTGACGCGTAAGAAGAATTGATCAGCGAAATTGACCCTTGACCAAGTACCCACCTCGCAGCCAAAAACAAGTTCTCTTTTTAATTTCGCATTCGGCTTTTGTTACATTGACGCGTATAAGAAAAAGCATAGAGCCTCAAGCTACATTAATGTGCTGAGAATATTTTCTCTTTCTTTGTTTGCGCAATGTATAGTTTATTGATTTCCTTCTTCTTTTTTTAATATCTTTTTGGCAGCTAATGCATTATAGGAATGAGAATGGAGACGCTTGATTGGAAGGCTTGGGCAACTTATAATTGCCGTATTTTGGGACATCGTTGCACCATCTGTCCTTCGAGAAGGAAAGTCGGCTCAAACAATTTCGTCTCTTTCGGCACCCTTCCACTCATTATGCTTTGTTCATATTGAGTATAAGCCGATGCCGTTGCTTGTACATTTTGGCTTAGCTTAATACAATTACTGTTCACCAAAAAAAAAAAAACAATTCCGTCTCTTTCTAACATCAAACGGGCTATACGGTGGGCAAAATGTTTGTGCCTTTTCTGGCCCCGAAAGATAGTATGTCTTAACCACTCAACAGCTATTCCATTCCTACTGTCCAATGAGCCGCTCTTAAATAATCCCTTGTTTGCCAGATATGCTACTAATGGCATAGAGAATGGGATCTGTCATCTTGATATAGACGGTTTAAGCTTGTCTTATATTTATTCAAGTACTTGGAGCATGAAATAGAAAGTGGATTTACTTGGCTTTTGTTAAATCTTTGTCAATGCATTGGTAGATAATTGGAAAAATTCCAAATAAGAGTATGAAGTGTCATCATTTTGTCAAATAAGAGCTTAAACTAAATATTGGTTTAAATAAGAGCCTCAAATAAGGGCATTTGGCCAGTCGGCGATTATTTTAGCCATTGGATGGTACTTTTGGTCTAAAAAAATTGTAACTATATATTTTTAAAATTTTTTTTTTTTTTTTCTTTTTCTTTTTTTTTCTTCTTTTTTTTCCTTTTTCCTCTTCCCTCCCCAACCATCGCCGTCAATGTCCGACGGAGATCACTCAATTCAAACGAGGGCCACCCTCGGCGACATCGGGCGAGGGTGATCACTCAATTCTAACGGAAATGACGATGAAAGTCTTAGAAATTGCTGACCAGGGGCTTAGGATTGTGGAACCGAGTCTAATGGCGTTGAACCGGGGGCGATTGGGCCAACTGGACCGGGCGATTAGACCATTGAACCAAGCAACCGGGCCGTTGTATCGGTCGGCACAGATGCTGGGCCAATTTGAAAATGCGCCGTCCCATGCTTTAGGGGCGTTGAGATGCATTGGGCTTGCATTGCATAGGCCCACGACTCGACAAAGCAACTGACTCGCGGACCGCATTGGCCCCAAACTATGCAGGGGCACGTTGGCCTAGCCTGTCGCCAACGAGGCACTGGCTAATGCCATTCTCTCGTCTAGTCTAGTGTTGACACAGCGCCTCGTTGGCACTAGAAGCACCAAATGGGGCACGCCTACCACTTGATCACGTGAGCTTGATGCGTGACGTTGCCAGTGCCTAGGTGAGTGTCACGAAGAGCCAAGACGGGGATTATCCTTATTATTTTTGAAAAAAATTAATATGTATGTATTCTTGTATGTTTATTTTTCAAATATGGCCAAATGTAAATTGAGCATAACTCTTCCGCCCAACATTTGATTAACCCGATTCTTACACCTGTGTAAATCTCATAATACATGTGAAGACGTTAGGCATTTATGAAATGTAAAGAACTAAGGTACAAGGGTTCAATTGCATGGGGAGACTGGTCAGCCCTCTCACAACTCTCTTTCGGCGTCACATTTGTCAATTAACTCATTTTAATGCCAATTATTAAATAATTTCCTAAGTCGAATGTAATTTTGTCTTTTCCAAAGACATAATCAGGAAAAATTTCATGGTCACTCTATGCCCTAGCATGACTTCGTGTGCCGTTTGCGTTTGTGTTTGGAAATATGATTAATGGTGAGCAAAAAATGCACGAGTCCCAATTTTGTAAGTGTACCTATGCAATCGACTGAATGCAATGCTCTTTAATGATGCATGCTTAAGATGCGGCTATTTTCGTCCTTTCAACCATATAAATAAGGGATTTTGAAGGCTGTAAATATTTTTAGAAAGACTAATTATAGTTTTGAAAATATATTTGAAAAATCATCATATGGAGGGATTGAATCGGACATAATAAAGGCCAAAAGAAAAACATAAAATTTATTATATTTTTAATAGTTATAAAACATATCCTTGTTCATCAAAGGACTAATTTTAGCATTACAATGACTTATTTATTGATTTCATTAAATTCTCCTTGCTGAACAATAAACTTGAGAGAATGCAAACCGAAAGAGAGATGTGGGGAGCTTCTTTTTTTACTTTTTTCTATCTTACCCAAATTCTCCTTTCTTTCTCAAACTCTTACCCCGTATCTTACACCTGTGATTAAAGTAACCAACATCTTAAGACTCAACCGTCCGATTTAGGCAAATTGGGCATCGTTAGAAAGGTCTTGATGAGCACAACTCAATTGTACCCTCCAATCGAACTCATAGCAATAAAATGTCTTCTTTGTCAACTTTGGTCAAACCTTAGATAAAAAATTAGGCGTTTTACAGACTTAATATCTTGGAGTTCTGAGAAACAACAAACCGTAGCTACAGATGTTCTTACAAAAGGGTTTTCCTCGCTCAACGTGGCTTCCCCTATTGAGGGCGTAATTTTGACAAATGATCCGCATTCAAGTAATAAACTTTTCACTTAGTGATTTGATCATATGACAGATTCCATTTCCCATTGAATTTAAATATTTTGAAATAGATAAAGAGAAAGTATATGAAGATTTTAGATCTTATTCAGTTTAAACTTGAAAAAAGAATAAATTGAAAAAAGAATAAAAAAGTTCGACTGCTCAACCTATCATTGGTCGATATTTAAAATTTGTTTATATTGAGTTTTTTTTTTCTTTTTTGTAAAGTTTGTTTATATTGAGTTAAAAGGTGAGAAACTGGATTTTGAGCTAATTACAAAATTCTGTGTAAGTTCTTCAATGTTGAGCTTTCCTTTTCTTTTCTTTTTTTTTTTTCTTTTTTTTTGGCAAGCGTGTTTGTCAATCAAACTAGGATATGTATTCACGAGCAGGACAATTGAATTCAAATGAAGATATTGGTCGGCCGGATGAGCTCAAACAAATTAACATATGTCCAATTGTGCTATTTGTTTCGAGATCAAGCCACTAAGTCACTTAAATTTGTTAATTTGAAAAAACAAAGATAGCACAATGGATTTGAAATCAAGCCGGCCCTCCAATTGTGTTAAAAAAAGAATCTCTTGCTGTTCAAATCCAAGATCACGTTATTAAGGCCACTTGAACTGTCTCTTCATTACTAAAGAGAAGAATCATAGGAATAATTATTTCATTTGGAAATAAGAGCTTGCACCCATTGCATTATCTCTTGTAAGTCTCACTCTTAACTTAAGATTATTTCTTACTTTGTTTTCTTATTTTTCTTTTGTTTCAATTTTTCTAGGGATAAAACTCCCCATGATATTCTCAAATAACAATTAGGTTAAGATTATAGCTTGCCTTCTTATTTTCTTTTTTGGTTGTTTACCTTTTCTTTCTTCATTTGAAACAAAATTGGCACATCTTTTTAAAAATATTATTTGGTAGATAGCCAACTAATTATTTGACCAATAAAAGCTAATAGTGTTAATAAGTTGTAAATGGTTCTCTTTTTTCTTTTCTTTTTTGGTACTAGGAAACTATCATTAAAAAGAAAAGAAAAACCTAAGCACAAGTGAGAGTGAAAAGAACTATTTACCAGTTTTAGTACACTTTCATCTAATTATAACTTCAATATGTCTCATTACATTGTAATCCATGTATTTTAACAACTTAACTTTCATTTTATTTTGTGAATCTAACAATCAAATTTTTAATTGTTTATTATGTGATGCATTAAAAATTTTGAGTGACCCTATATGTTCCTCTATTTATAGTAACATACTTCATCAGGACACAAAATCAAAATAGATCCGGTCTTTCTTCTCTAAGGTGGAGTAGAAATATTATGCCGATCACACTAATTAGCTTCCCTGATGTAATCAAGAAGAATATATTTGTCTCTCTTTGACCTTTTTATAGAGACAACATAACTCTAAGTAGGAAGATACATGCTACTGTAAAGATCCTCTCATGTGAGAAAATTACCTAGTAAAGTTTTAAATGAACCTATTGACATGATTAATTGCTATTCTCCATTCTCATTTTCATCATCAATAGATACATTTAAGTGACAAAAACAATATTGTCTTCTGTAGTGATTGCACTACAAAAACAAGGCAGTGAAAAACAAGTCAATTATTTATAATGCATACATCAATCACAATAGCGAAGTCGAAAAACTCACAATCGTGAGGATAATCTAGAGAAATAAGGTAAACAATTTTCAAATAGAAGTAACATTCTTTTACTCCAGTATATGATTAGTCCTCGTTCAAATAACAATAATGGAGAAAATAAATGAAATATTGAATGTAATGGACATGGAAGAAGCAGCTAGGGTGAAAGAAAAAAGTTACTTAAAAGTGATGTGGGTAATTTTATCTTTTAGTAAAATTGAAACCAAAGAAAAGAAAAAGAAAATGGTAATTTTAAATTAAGAGCAGAATCTGTAGGGATAATGTAGTCAATTCAACGTGACAAATAGTCTCAAGAGCTAATAAGGGGGTGGAAATGATCACTTGTTTCATCCAAAATAACTATATTCAATGGATAGATAAATTATAGTCAATGAAGAAATTCATTTAATTTATTATGAATTCATGGGCTCTAATTTTTGTGGTTAATAATATACTTTTGAAAAGGTTGAGTTTAAACTTGAATAAAACAGATGAATATATCTTTGAATAAATTTTAAATTGTATAGTATATTTTTCTAAATATAAAAATAGTGAATTTAAGGAAATCCTATTATTTAAAAAGTTACACCACATATAACAATACACTATCTATAATTTGAAACTCTTTCGTCATTTGAACAAGTCTCTCTTATAAAAGAGCAAATATCAGTAATATAGAATTTTACATTTAGGATTCACATACTGCGTATTTCTTTTCATCCATATCACTTAATTAAAGAAACCACTTATTTTAATAATATTATCATTAATTATTTTTATTGTAGATTATTTTTTTTACGTGAATAGGTTCACATGATTTTAATAGCTTACAATCAAATTAGTCATAGAAAAAGTTAGCATAGAAAAAAAAATACAACATTCAAGCCAACTCTAAGTATATATGTTACTGATATTGTTGCTAATTAAAGCATAACTAATTCCACATGAGTTATTTGCTTTAGTGCAATGAAAAGTTACACTGAATAAATAATTAAACTTAGTTTGAGAAACAAATATTTTTTTAAATAAATTATTGTTAATTTATAATGTGCTTTATTTTATTTTCATTATAAGAAGATTAAACGGATGACAATAATATAACAAAAATGTTGATGATTATCTAATGAATGTAATAAGATATTTAAAAAAAAAAAAAAAACCAAATTGCGATTTAGTCAAAGCATAGATTATATATATGTATGTATATATATGTCTATATTATAGGGACACGTTTTCTCCACTTCCTCTTTAGCTTATACACACCCTAAAATATTGTTTTGACTATATCATCTTTTATGGTCCCTCTTTTTTAGTACATTATACCACATTAATTAATCTCAAATGCGGGATCCATTTTGTCTCCTTTTCACATTGTTCTTCTTTCTTTTTCTTCTTTATCTCTATGTTCTCTTTGTGGCTTGGACAACCGGCAGTTCCTAGGCATGAAGTGTAGAAATAGAATGCACGAACTGATAAAGGAGGAGCTGGTGATAGTTAACAAGAAGAAAGTTTGGCTCCGACGGAGTGGAGGGCGACAATGGAGAGGAACTTTCACAAGATGGACAAGGATGTGAATGCAAGCGATTAGAGCATGGTGGCGATGCATGAGAGGTGCAGGTGCGAGCTCCACCAGCCGAAGTGCGACATTGTCGGGTCGACAGCCGTCATCCTCATCGTCACCCCCAACAAGAACTTTGTTGCTAACTACGGTGACTCCGGTCTCACCGAAAAATTCCTGTCTTTTGTTTCACTCTTGCACTGTGTACTTAATTATGTTAACCAGTAAAACTCATCCTCGATACGGCAGGATGGAGGAGGCAGGGATGGAGTGGCTGAGCTCGAGCCAAACTTTAGCGAAGATGGTTTAAGATGCTGCAATTGCTTCAACGGCAACAACAGATAACGACAAGTCCAATGACAAAATAGACATCTTCAATAGCTCTGCTGAGTCATTGATCAACGGATTGTCAAGCGATACCTTGATGCTCTCAAGGTGAAAATGTTGCTTCTCTCAGGCTAGGATTACTCCATTTACAAATCCAAACAGGGCAAATCCTCTCTTTCTCTCTAGTTCATCAAGTTCATCATCATCGATTGGATTTTCATCCTCGAAATCATTGAGGCACACAGTGGGGTCAAGTGACACTTCCCCAATCTTATACTTCACAGCGAAGTAGAAGATGGTCGGGAAAGTCTCAACAATGGCAGGTTTGAGATCACTAGGGGCGGCAAGGTGATGGAGCAAGCAAACAGCCCGGCCGATGGAGCCTTGAGGATTAAAGGCACGATGGAGGACATAGGTGCAGCAAGTAGAGAGGAAGAAGCGGATGATGGACCAGCAAAGGGAGAGAATAGAGGGATACGAAAGGAAAAGAAAGAAGAACAGAGTAATAAAAAAGGGACACAAAATGGGCCCCACATTTGACTTTAATAATCGTTTGTGGGTCCAATGCGCTAAAAGATGGGACCCACAAAGATGATATCGTCAAAATACTATTTCAAGGGAGTTGATAAGCTAAAGAGAGAGTAGAAAAAGCGTGTTTCTACTTTTATATATTCTTTAATTTGGGAACAATTTCCATTTTATTTATTTTATGTGCTAAGGAAACTTAACATTATATCATCTTTTTCTGCCACATACTAATGTAAACCTTCATTAAATTTGATATTCTTTTACAAAATTATAGAATGCGACAACTATGCAAGTCTCATCTTTTTCTCATACATCATATCTTACTACGAAATTAACAATTCAAAAATATAGGCATTTCAGTGCAAAGCACGAGTTAAGTAACTACTTAATGCAATGGGCCCTCCACTTTAAAATACAGTGAGATCCTTCAATTTAGATTGTGCATAGTATCCAAGCATCTCAATTTTTAAATCATATGGATCTTATGCGGTAGGGCCTACTAATATCAAGGGTTCATATATATTGAACTACATGCATCCTGATGCACCTATTTATCTAAAAAAACTTTCTGTATGCACAAGTGTGTGCACATCCAAATATTTACTTCAATTAATCGACCGAAGAGTAGACATGTTGTTATCCTTTCCTATTTTTGTTCATGAAAATCCACTATGCTTAATTACCTTTTAGAAAACAAAATCTAAGCTCATTTTGACATAACATTTACCTTACATAAATTACGGCGAAATATCTCCGATTTTGACGATGTTACTTCGATACCTCATGTATTTTCAAAAGATACTCTTACAGTATCTATAATACGATGGAACAAAACGTTCCACAATGAAAAGGTAACAGATGTGTCTGTGGCACATTTTCATCTTTATCCAGCTAAATTGCCTCTAATTAATGATGCGGAAGCCACGTAGATGTAATATAACCAATGGGAGAGAGAGAGAGAGAGAGAGAGAGAGAGAGAGAGAGAGATTTTAATTTGGGTCATATATAATAAACCATTCAAGGACGATACTGGAAAATACAATCACGAGAACAGAAAGTTGAATTTTCAAAGATACATGGCCAAACACAAGTTTAAACAAACGGATTGACGGACTTTGCTCTCAAACAAAATTATCTCACAAGCTTCCCACGAATTCTTCCCTAAAATTTTGACTGAATTTGGCTAACAACAGTTTTATCAACTTTGAATGCCTTGGCAAGAATGTCTACAGAAATATCAGGCATCGACCCAAACACGACATTAGCGATTGTAATGACACCAGGGTTTTCACTACCAAGAGCTGCAATGGCAACTGCATTCCCATAACCAGTATTTCTCTGGTAATGGATAAGGCCTTGAGGGAAGACAAACACATCACCCTTTTGCAAGATCTTGGAAATGAGGCGGTTGTCGGGGTTGGAAGTGATGAACCCCACTTCGAGGGTTCCTTCCAAGGCTAGCAAAATCTCGCTGGCTCGTGGGTGAGTGTGGGGTGGGTTGATTCCCCATGGTGCGATGTCGATGCGCGCCATGGAGATTCCAAGAGTGTTGAGCCCTGGGAGCTGGGCCACGGTCACCGGGGTGACCTTGGAGCCAACAGGGTTTGACTTGTTGCCTGGAAGATGGAGCCCACTGAAGGAGAAGTCATTTGCCTGAACTGTTTCGGGGTCCTTGCATGCTTGGCCATTCACGAGAACTGTATTGTGAGCAATAAAAATTGAATCAGTGAAGCACTAGATGGACTAAAGTCATCTCTAGTAGTAGTTTGCACACTATTTTGCCAGGAAACGTTTTGTCCTAGGAATTATATCAAAGCATGCTATCAGGCTTTATCTAGTCAAATGAAAGCCGCTCTCAGATTACATGACGGACTCCTTCTACAAAATAAATACGCAGAAGCCAAAGTTCTACTGGGAAAAAAAGAAGCACTATCAAAACTCTTCCCACAGTCACGAGCATGCATTGATTACCTGAACTGCCAGCTTCAGCGACACAGAAATCCTGGAGAGAGCTATTATCAGCAGCCGCAAAAGCAAACACCAGACCCAAGGAACAAATCAAAAGTACACTTTTCGCCATCTCCGAAAGCAAAATCCTCCGCAAAATGAAGAGATCGAGTTTAACTTTCAATGGGGACGTCTCTCTCTCTCTCTCTCTCTCTCTCTCTCCCGTGAGCAATCAAGATGGCTTTTGTTTGTTGTTGTGGATGAAATGGTACGAGGAGGTCGCCAGTATTTATATGCGTGCAAGAGCAGAAGAGGACAAAGGTTCAGATAAATGTAAGAAGGCCACTTTCCAAAGAAAGAGTCTCCTCTTGGTTTTTTGCCGTCCCTTCCGTGTGTTGCCAAATGCAAAATGGAGGCAATTTTCTCTTGCAGAATAGAGATTATAATGTGTGGATTTATTGAGAGAGAAGGCGATTTCACGCGCAAGAAGAATTAATCAACGAAGTTGTTCCTTGACCAAGTACACGGCATTTAGCCAAAAATAAGTTCTCTTTTTTATTTTGCCATTCGGCTTTCGTTCCGTTAACACATATAAGAAAACGCAAGCTTGATTAACGTGCTGCAAGAATTTTAATTCTTACTTTGTGCCGATATAGGAAAATGACGCCTGATAATAATAATAATTATTATTATTATTATTTTTTTTTTTTTTATCTTTTCTTGGTAGCTAATGCATTATGGGTATGAGAATGGAGAGGCTTTAATGGAACGATTGTTCTATTCATAATAGCCGTATTTTGGCTTGTTGTTGCACCACATATATATATACATTGAGAACGAGATGCTTTTGTTTGCGTTTAGAATTTACGGAGAACGAGATACTTTTGTTTGCGTTTAGAATTTACGGTATTGTATTTATCTTAACTATTGATTTATTGCGTGAATACAACTCCAGCAATGTGCTTTGGTTTTCATCGATTGAGTGATTATGAAAAGGCATAGTTCTATGATGTTTAAGTTCAAAGACTATCACATAGTTTCTTCAGGCATGAATTTTAGGGCATTTTTCAACAATTTATAAATGTCATCGTACCTAACTGTCAAATGAGTAGTGACAGATCGAGTCAGATTTGGAATAAATAGAAAATTGGTTTGACCAAATTGACTTAATTAACCTATATTGATCCATTTTTATGCAGTACAATTTAAGTGACTCATACCCGATCCAATTTAGACCACATATACCTAACCCAAGTTGGGCTTCAACAGTTTTTTTTCTTAAACTGTTGCCTTTAAAGAATGGGTGGCTCCATTTGACTCCCTGAATCGGTGAGGAAGCTTGGGTGATTGAATAGGGTCATTGGCAAGGATTTTGCATGGCACATGAGTAACATGGGGACTTGGGTGAGTGTTGCGTAGACAAACAAGCACCCTCGTGTGGACCAATTCAAGAAAAGGATTTTGGATTGGGGCATGAAAATGGTGGTGAGGCGAAGAATGGTGGATCTTGCCTAGGTGACGGAGAATGCCTTCGCTTTTGTGAACCAGTTCGCTTTCAAAAGGTCAAGTTTAAATTGACATAGATTTTAGAATTGGCACTTGCTTTATATTTTGGAAATAAAAATTTATATGGCGGATTAAAATGACTGTATGTACATGGTAACAATTTTTATTCACACAAGATAAATGCCAAATTTGCTTTTTTAATGATTGAGCCAAAATGGTAAGAAATAAACACCTTCTTTCATGATGATCTAACTGAACTTTCAGTTTGCAAGTGAAATTGGCATTTGCTTCATATTTTGGAAAATAAAATTATTCAAGAAGAAAAACTAGAAATCTTGTCCTGTATGTCTCTATAGTTTGAGACAGATCTGCAAATAAGATTAATAAATTAAAAAGAAATTTATGAAAATGTTGACAAATAGAAAATTGAAATAGAAAAAGAAAAGAAAAAGGCATCATGGTCTTCTTGCTTCGTTTTCATTCAAAATCATTTGGCGGCATTCTTCCTTTCTTGAATGATATAACAATAGTTTCACTTCTTTTATTAAAGGATAAAAACAACCAAAAACCTCAAACTTTACCAATATGACATATTTATCCCAAACTTATTTTTCATGACACTAAAAATCCCAAACTTGTATCTGTGCGATACATTGACCCAAAAAATTTGGCGTTACAAAAAAAAAGTAAGTTTGCAGTAAATGTGTCACATAATTATAAGTTTTGGATTTTTTGTGTTATAGAAAAAAAGTTCAAGATAAATATGTCATACGTGGCAAATTTTGGGTTTTTTGTGTCACCAAGGTAAATGTGTTACAATTGGCAAAGAGTAAGGTTTTTGGTGGCTTTTTCCCTTTATTAAAATGTGTGAGAAAATGCGTATGTTTCAAATATAAATCAAATGGCCCTTAGGAATATGTTTGTTTAAGTGAAAGTATTTTTTTAGAATTTTTTTGGGACTTTTATCTATTTGATTCACCAAAAACTGACTCAACCAAAATTACTTTCCAATATATAGTAAAAACGCTTTCCAGATTTAGGAAACTGAAGGCCAGATCTCACTCCTCTCGATGCTCACACCTTCGAGTGGGGCAAGCATTGAAGCCATGGATGCCACGTCTCCGAATCATCCTCCAAAGTAGCGCCCGATTCCTTTTCGCCATCTCCTCCTGCCTTCGCTGCAAATGAGTCGCCTCATCGGTGCGATCCATCGAAAAAGTAAAGACTGGCGACATCAAAGTCACCTCCGAAGGTTGAGATGCCTCTTACTAAGGCCCTATTTGGTTTGGCATTTAGAAGGGGCTTTTGCCTCTAAAGGGGTTTGGGCAAAAGCGGGTGGTGTTTGGTTCAATATTTTGGGGACTTTGGGGAGATGCAATTGCATCTCCAAGGGGCTTCAAAAGGCTTTAGGGGAATGAAGGGTCCAAGGTGCATTTGAGATTAGCATTTTCGGAATGATGGGGCTTTGTTAATGAAAATATGTTAGTTGCCAATTTTACCCTCGTTTATTAACCAAAATCTATTTTTGCCCTTTTCTAAAGAAAACCCTAAAAGCCTCCCGTAGCCTCTCTCATGACTCCTCTCCTCTACACTCTCACGCCGCACTCTCATGACTCATCTCCTCTGCACTCTCACGCCTCCTCTCCTCTGCACTATCACGACTCCTCTCCTCTGCACTCTCACGCCGCACTCTCATGCCTCTCTTAGCGTCTCTCACCGTCTCCTTCACGAGCTGCTATCTAGTGTCCATCCAAGATCAACCATCCCAACCTCGAAGATCGCCTCCCGCCGTTCTGCTCTCGCGTTCGCATCGCGCTCGTAGCAGGGCAGTTGGGTAAGCTCGGAAGTTCGATTCCATCGCTCGTTCATCCGATTCGCGGTCACTACTGAAGATTATGCCGTCATCCCTCACCATCTCCTTCGCAAGCTGCTCTTCGGTGTTCATCCGAGATCAGCCATCCCAACCTCGAAGATCGCCTCCCGCCGTTCTGCTCTCGCACTCACCTCTCCAAGTAAGATTTCCTCGATGCCGCCGCCTTACGATGCCGCGGCCTCAGGTTGGCTTTGGTTCGCCCTTTGTGTTTTGGTTAATCGCTGACTGTCGAGTTTCGTTCGCTTTCACACTTATTACACTTATGTGTATAGTGATTGTTCATTGCCTTGACTTAATTTGGCTATCCTATTTTTCAATCGGTGTTTTTTGTGGGTGTATGGATGTTCGGCACGGATATTATCTAAATCTCCACACCGATGCCTTGTGCTCAATGTGCTAGTTCATGATAGACGCATGCGTTGGATGAATTCATATTCGTTCTGTGCTAAGTTTAGGACTACTTCCATTGTTGTTTTATTATTTTGAGTGGTTATTCTATTCCAGGTGAGGAAGAACGTGCTATTCTTTGTTTCAGGTTATGTTCTGACCTTAATGAATGATGCTACTAAATGTGCTTGTTTCAGGATTGTCCAGTAGATGTTACGGAGTGCCTCGCAAGCTGGACACGAAGGATTTATATGATTCCAATCTAAGGTGAACTACACTGACCCTTCTTTGTACAACTTTGTTAGAGTTACTATGGGTGCTACATTATGTTGTAAATGCTTGTCTTCTCAAAGATGAGATATGTTGTATTGTGTTCTAATGAGTTGAAAAGTTTTGCCTTTACTTGAATTATTGATAATATTTTGTGTGAATTCATTTGGAATCATGCTCAATCTGTTGAAGGTAGATCTTTTTATGAGCAAAACCTATAGCTTGCCCTTATAGCATGAAACTCCTATTTGTTGTGGGTATGAGATTTTTCGATTATCATTCTTATTTGATGTGTGATGGAATTGAGAGATTAGGAATTTGGTTTTCTGGGGTAAGTGTTTGGTATGGGTTTTCTGGAAATGGTAGATGGAAGGGTTTTATATTGGTGTGTATGAGTGGAAAATGAAATTAGGATAGATGAAGTTCACCTTCGCAGCTTAATGAATCACACCTTGACAACTCCCCTTTTGTGCTTGAAGCAGCGTTTCCTCATGGTTGGCAGGGGTTTGAGTTCTCTTCCTCACGTCACTCCTTCACGCTCACTGCCCTCAAGCTCTCCTGTCACACTCGCACTCGCGCTTGCTTCTGTCCAAGTCAGATTTTCTCAATTCACGATTGCCCATTGAACTGAATTGTCTTCCAGTCAGTTTAATTGCATTTTCAATGTACAAAATTCTGAGTTTGATGGGAGTTTGGTGGTTGATTGGTTATTTTGAGCCCATTTTGAATTCAAGTTCCTTTGCTTTTGCTAGACATATACATTTTCCTTCTAATCTCTCACTTTCGCTCTCCCGAGTTCCATTTCCTGCTTTTATGGCGGTGGTGACTTCATTCTTATCGTCTAAGTTTCAGAAATTTGGTTTCGAGGCTATGTTGTCTAATTCAATTTCTAATATTTGGGCTTGGTTAATATTTTTTCTGGTGTGAAGAGATGTGAAGTTGTTTCTTGATCTTATCTTCTACATCCAAAGGTTACTTTTTCCCTTTCTTTGGTGGATTCTTTGCCTCTATAGTGGGAAAACCACCACCTTGTGTCTTGTACAGCCCAAGATTGATATGTTGTTGGTTTTTTTTTTCTCGTTTTTGGGCCAATACCTAATAAAATATAACATTGATTTGTTCTTTACTAGTTCACATTGATTTGGCTTTAATTCAATTGCTGAATTTTTTTCTTTATTATATATCTCTCAAATCTGTTCATGCTCATATTGTTGAAAGATGGCGAGTTCAACAAAGGAAAAAGCATATTAGACCGCCGAAGACATGGAAACATTTTGTAAGTTGTTTGTTAAACAAATTGATAAGGATAATCGTCCGGCAACCAACAAGAGAGATGTATGGACTATCATAATTAATAAATTCAAGGAGTTGAGGGGCAACAAGTACGATAAAGTTAAAATGAAGAGTAAGTAGGATAATCTTAAGGAAGAATAGAAAAGATTGAGGACATTGGTTTATAGTGAAATGGGATTAGGATGTGATCCATGAAAGAAAACCATCGATGCGAGTGATGAATGGTGAGAGAGCAAAATCCAGGTGTTTATCATTTGTTCTTTTACTTTTCAATTAAGTTCTTATTTTCAATTATATACAACTTACTCAAACGCTTTTTATAATAGGCCAATCCTAAGGTTAAGGTTTTTAGGACGAAAGGCATACCTCCTGATCTTGAAGTGTTGCTAGATATAATGTTCAGAGATACGGTTGCTACTGAAGGAATCACTTGAAATCCTGCACAAGATTTATGTGTTGATAAGAATGTTGATGCCACACAACCCAATATTGATGATGCCATAGGATCTACTGATGATAATTTGGAATGTGATGTGGGTGAAAATATTGAAGAACCAATTCAAACTCAAGCTCGTAAAAGAGTAGCGCAGACTTCAACAAGGCAAACTCAAGGAAAGAAAGCCAAGAATTTGAGCCCGGCACAATTGCTTGGAAGCCAAATTAATAAGCTTTGTTCTACTGTTGAAAGTAGGAGTGCTGATGTTGTTGCCTCTCGAGCATATGAGGGATTCAGTCCTTACAAAGACCTCATATCTATATTGGTTGCCATACCGAAGATTGTACAAGATGAAAAACTGTACTTTCTTGCAATCAAACATTTTAAGGACAGGGTGGACAATAGGCAGGTTTTCATGAGCTTGAGTACCGATATCCTGAGGGTGAAGTATCTCAAGCTTGAGATGGAAGAACTTAATCATAACTAAGATGTTGTCATAGCTTCTTATTTGAATTCTTGAATATGCTACTTTATTTTTATATGCGAACTTTATTTAAATTATGTATGGACCTAATTTATATTAATTTTTTTAATGTGAGAATTGTTTCTAATTGGGGTTCACTTTATGTGGTTGACTTTGCATATATATGTTGATTGATACTATTGTTTTTCCTAATGGATTGTCAATATTATTCATTATTTTTCTTATTCTAACTCTATATTTTGTTACATTAGGCAATTATGGATGATTCTCAAGAAAAGTATAATCGTGAACAAGAGGAAGATGAATTCATGAATTTGCTTTTAATTACTAATGCTTCAATTGCTTATCAAGCAATGCACCTTAGCAAACAACCTTCTATGACCTCATCATATATAGGTCATGCATGGATGAGAGAGTTGATGGCTGAAGATACTAATCCAATAAGATGCTATAATATGTTTAGAATGCATAGGGATGTATTTAATAATTTAACACGTGACTTAGTAACACGCTATGGCCTTAAATGATCTAGAAATACTAACGTTGAAGAAATGGTTGGAATGTTTCTTTATATGTTGGGACATGGTATAGGTAACAAGGTAGCACAAGAACGCTTTCAACGCTCTAGGGAAACCATAAGTAGGCATTTTAGTTTAGTTTTAAATAAAGTATGCAATATGGGAAAAGATTTGATCCAACCAATTGATTGACAATTTCGGGAAGTTCTAGAGAAGATTAAGAAAGATCAACGATTTTATCCATATTTTAAGGTAAGTTATGATTGTACAATAAAAACGAAAAACTAAATTTAAATCATGTAATTTTTGCATTATTTGTTTTAGAATTGCATTGGAGTTATGGATGATACACATATTCAAGTAGTGTTACCGGCATATGATCAAATTTGCTTTATTGGTCGAAAAGGAAAGACTATGCAAAATGTGTTGGCTATATGTAATTTTAATATGGAATTTATTTATGTTTGTGCCAGTTGGGAGGGACAAGCTCATGATACTCGTGTCTTCTATGATGCCATTGGAAGACGAAATGCACAATTTCCCCATCCACCTCCAGGTTGGTTAATTAATGGTTTATGTATATGTATATGTATATGTATATGTATGTATATTTATGTGTATGTTAATAAAACACACACACATATATGTTATTAAAAATGTTAATTAAATTTATATTATATTTGTGTAAAAATTATTTAGTAGATGCTGGATATCCAAATCTCACGAGTTATTTGGGGCCATATAGAGAAGGTAGATATCATTTGCCAGAATTTCAACAATGTCCTACACCTACGGGTCATCGAGAAGTATTCAACCGTGCACATTCCTCACTTCGCTCAGAAATTGAACAAGCCTTTGGCATATTAAAAATGAAGTGAAAGATTTTAACTACTATGCCAAATTATCCTTATGAAAAGCAAGTGCAAATTATCATAGCTACAATGGCTTTGCACAATTTTATAAGAAAAAATGCTATAACTTATACGGATTTTGAAACAGCAGATTTGGATCCTGAGTATGGATATTCAGTCGACCATGATGTTGTAAATGAGGGGACAAGTGCTTCAAATGATAATGCATTCCCTGACATGGCACATTTACGTGATGAAATAGCTATGAACTTGATAAATAGTTAAGGATGTTTGTAATATTTAACTACTTATTTCTTTCTTTCATACATATGTTGTTGTCATTTTATTGTAATAAAATTACTCTATTTTTAATTGAGTTTGATGTGATTTTTTTATTATAAATTTTATTAATATGTCTCTTATACATTATTCTCAACTTGAAAATAATATATAAAAGTTAAGGTCATTGATTTTTGTTTTTTATTTTAAACAAATTAAAGTTGCAAAATTTTAATAATTGGCACATGAAAGGACTTTCCAAATGTAATGTGTTTACCAAACAGAATTTTCCCCAAGTTGCATCTCAAGGCATCTTTTCAATTTTGTTTACCAAACAACATTTGCATCTTTAAACTAAAGGCATTTGCATTTCCCCAAGGACATTCCCCCAAAGCCGAACCAAACGGGGCCTAAGGCTAAGGCTTGGAGCTAGAGCCAATCTCCTTCGCCACAAGGAAGTCGGGAAAATTACCAAAAAAGTCCTAAACCTATTGCAATTGTGTCAATTCAGGCCTAAACTTTTTTTTTTTGGTCAATTTAGTCCTAAACCTTTTGTTTTTGTTCTAGTTCAGTCCATCCGGCCATGCATAGTCGGAAAAATCTGATGTGGCATCCTAGTCAACGCCGATCGGCGTTGCCGATGCTGACGTGGCACCGGAGAGCAAAACGTCGTCGTTTTGCTTTAAAAAAATATAAAAGCCAAAGAGAAAAGGTAGAAGAGAAAAGTCGTGCAGCTGCTCCTTGCTTCTTTCCAAAATCATCTAAAAAACGTAGTGAGATCTCCTCCGAAATTCTTGTAGATTTTGAGTTGATTTGATCTCGTCTTGCGATTTCCTCAATATCCTTTGTGAATCAAGCCCCTTTTTGGCCAACGCCATTGTTTGTCGCTTCTTGCCTGAATCGAGAAGACTTGAAGACCCAAAGACCTGATTCGGCCACAACTTGACCCAATTCGTTCATTGCTACAATTGAGAAGACGAGAGACCCAAAGACCCGAAGACTCGATTCGCTGACAACTTGACCCGATTCGTTCATCCACAGCAAACACAAGCAAGTGAGGTGGTCCCAATTTGATTGTGTTGTGGGCAAGTGGTGAGCTACGTGGTGGGTGGTCGTGAAGTCAATCAAAATCTGTCAAAAGGTATATTGTCGTGGTCATAAACTATGTTTTGTCTCTATGTTTGTCTTTGTCGTGTTCCCAAATTATCTTATTTCTTCACGTGCGTTGAACAAACCAACCATTTGGTTTTAAACTGAAAGTAGATCAGTGATTCTAAGCAAATTAACTTGAAAGCTTAAGCATAGAAGTACACTCTTCAGCCGCCTAAACAATGAAACTATTGTCAAAAATCCTGAAAAACCAAAAGATGATATCCATGGAAGTGATGGTAGGAAAGAATTGAGATAATATAAAGTAACATTCTAAAATTAAAGCCTCGTGAGCCATGTTGCTTGTAATACATTGACCTGCTATATCTATATACAAAGAACCTAGCATCATGGTCTTTTTTCTCCTTCATTAGTTACAAAAAAACAAGATCACGTCTACTATGGGAGAAAAATTTCTTTTATCAGTCCTAAGATTTTTGGCATTGGCTTCAAGTAGCTATGCAAACCAAATATCTAACTTGAAAGCAAACTAATTTTATGCCACTATTCACCTTGAACTCTCATATAGATATTAATTGACATAATTCCTATAAATTAGGTACTAGAAGTATGGAATAATTGACCTACTTTTAAAGGAAAAAAAAAGTTGAAATGAGAAATTTATTTGCTCAATAAGACAATGAGGTTTTAAACTAGGTGTGCAAAGTTTGATGGAATAATTTTGAGTTGATATTGGCCAAGTTTATTTCAAAATGGGTTCTTGGGCAGAAATAGAAAAAAAAAAAAAAAGGTGTCGGGTTTGAACGCCAATTTATTTGCTCAATAAGACAATGTTTTAAAGGAAAAATGGATTAATTTTAAGAAGTTTATATTTGGTAGAATGGAGAATCCTCTTGTTCTCTCTCGTTCAAAACACAAACTCACAAAATCCTGAAACTTTATTTTCAAAAAGGGTTGTAAATGTGGCAAGAATGGAGATATAAATTCACAGGAAAAAAAAAAAGTGAAAAGGTGAGGTGTCGGGTTTGGACAAATACAAAGCATGCAAATAATTTATTTGCTCAATAAGACAATGAGGTTTTAAAATTCCAAATCTAGGTGTGTGCAAAGTTTGATGGAATAATTTTGTTTACCAAATAGCATTTGCATTTTGCCAAACCCCTTTAAACTAAAGGCTTTTGCATTTCCCTGGACATTCCCCCAAAGCCGAACCAAATGGGGCCTAAGGCCAAGGCTTGAGCTTTGAGAGCCAATCTCCTTCGCACGCCATGCCTAAACACAAACTCACAAAATCCTGAAACTATCAAATTTTTATACATACTTCAATCAAACCAGAAGTCACACCAAGGAAGTCAAACTCGATGGTGCCCTTGATCAGATCTTTTATAATATAAAATCCACAACATAGGCAGGCCAAAATTGCCTCCTTCTCATGGATCACAACCGAAACCCATTACTGAACTAACCATTCTTCATTACATATCACCAAATAAAGGAAAATTAACAATTTTTCTGAAAAATGATTTCTGAAATCATTTTCTTTTATTATTAAGCATTCTCCCAAACAACCGCACCCTTATTTTCTAAACCTACTCACACCTGTAATCGATAATTCGGAAAACTCATATACCACCTGATCCTTTAAAAACGAGTTAAAAAATGGGCCTACAATCCCTATTAGCACCTCTCACCATAACTACCGTATCTGTCGTGATCGTTTTTAAGTGCGATGATACGTCTTCTCTACTAGCATTTTCAAAACCCTTGCCAACGCCAACGATGAATTTTTGTTATTGGGGTAGATTGTAATATTTTGAAGACATTGATAAAGCAAAAGCAAAGTTCTAAGTAATGATATTAGTCGATCGTCAATCGCATTTGTCATTTACTAAAGGAGTATGACATGT
Source organism: Eucalyptus grandis (assembly GCF_016545825.1). Classification (NCBI taxonomy): domain Eukaryota; kingdom Viridiplantae; phylum Streptophyta; class Magnoliopsida; order Myrtales; family Myrtaceae; genus Eucalyptus; species Eucalyptus grandis. The sequence continues at coordinate 27,830,017 of NC_052616.1, forward strand.
CAACATTATATATTTGTTGTATGTCAAGTGTATCTAGTTAAAATTACGATTTGCAAATAGTCATTTTTTATTGATTTCTAAAAGCCATATCTTGTCCATGGTAGGCTGGTTACATCTTAAAAAATTCATATATCAAAAGAACATAACTCTTGATCAATACGAATATAATAGTACAAAGCTCAGATTCCACGGAAGGGAGCTTCACTACGCCTTCATGATTGTCAACAATTGGTTAGTGCATGGCTGCAGGTAAAGGCGGCCCGGCCCAGCTGGCGAGAATCGCCTCGCCCACATTCGATGGGGCTGGCCTCACCCAGACCATTGCGGGCAAGGCCGCCTTCACTGTCGGCCGGCAAGACCTTGGAGGTGAGTCTCTTTTCTCTGAACAAGAAGAAAAGAGAAGTAGAGAGAGAGAGAAGAGGGAGTCTGTTACGTTGAGAGAAAGTAACGGTGAGAGAGAAGAGATGGAGTAATTTGATAAGTGGGATCTACCTTGCCACATGTCAATAAATTAATGGACTGTTCTATTGTTAACATGGAAAATCAGATCTACACAATATTTTCTCGAGTAAAAGTAACTAATAAATCGGATCACAACTGTAAATTACAAATCCGTCAATGACGATACTATAAACATTAATTAATACAAGGGAAGCAAAACACCAGCCTAATTGACGGACTTTGCTCTCACAATCACTAGAACAGAAAGTTGAATTTTCAAAGATACATGGCCAAACACAAGTTTAAACAAACGAATTGACGGACTTTGCTCTCAAACGACATTATCTCACAAGCTCCCCACTAATTCTTCTCTAGAATTTTGACTGAAGTTGGCCAACAACAGTTTTATCAACTTTGAATGCCTTGGCCAGAATGTCTACAGAAATATCAGGCATCGACCCAAACACGACATTAGCGATTGTAATGACACCAGGGTTTTCGCTACCAAGACCTGCAATGGCAACTGCATTCCCATAACCAGTATTTCTCTGGTAATGGATAAGGCCTTGAGGGAAGACAAACACATCACCCTTTTGCAAGATCTTGGAAATGAGGCGGTTGTCGGGGTTGAAAGTGATGAACCCTACTTCGAGGGTTCCTTCCAAGACTAGCAAAATCTCGCTGGCTCGTGGGTGAGTGTGGGGTGGGTTGATTCCCCATGGTGCGATGTCGATGCGCGCCATGGAGATTCCGAGAGTGTTTAGCCCTGGGAGCTGGGCCACGGTCACCGGGGTGACCTTGGAGCCAACAGGGTTCGACGTGTTGCCTGGAAGATGGAGCCCACTGAAGGAGAAGTCATTTGCCTGAACTGTTTCGGGGTCCTTGCATGCTTGGCCATTCACGAGAACTGTATTGTGAGCAATAAAAATTGAATCAGTGAAGCACCAGATGGACTATAAGCCTTCTCTAGTAGTAGTTTGCTCATTATTTTGCCAGGAAACGTCCTGTCCTATGAATTACATCAAAGCATGCTATCAGGGCTTTATCTAGTCAAATGAAAGCCGCACTCAGATTACATGACGGATTCATTCTTCGAAATAACTACGCAGAAGCCAAAGTTCTACTAGGGATAAAAGTAGCACCATCAAAACTCTTCACTCAGTCACGAGCATGCATTGATTACCTGAACTGCCAGCTTCAGCGACACAGAAATCCTGGAGAGGGCTATTATCAGCAGCCGCAAAAGCAAACACCAGACCCAAGAAACAAATCAAAAGCACACTTTTCGCCATCTCCGAAAGCAAAAACCTCCGCAATATGAAGAGATCGAGTTTAACTTTCAATCGTGACGTTTCTCTCTCTCTCTCCGTGAGTAATCAAGATGGCTTTTGTTTGTTGCTGTGGATGAAATGCTACGAGGAGGTCGCCAGTATTTATATGCGTGCAAGAGCAGAAGAAAACAAAGGTTCAGATAAATGTAAAGAGGAAAATGCTTTCCAAAGAAAGAGTCTCCTCTTGGTTTTTGGCCGTCCCTTTCTATGAGAGTCCCTGTGTTGCCAAATGCAAAATGAAGGCAATTCTCTCTTGCATAATAGAGATTATAGTGTGTGGATTTATTGAGAGAGAAGGCGATTTCACGCGTAAGAAGAATTCATCAACGAAGTTGTCCCTTGACCAAGTACACGGCACGTAACCAAAAATAGGTTCTCTTTTTTAACCATTCGGCTTTTGTTCCATTAACACATATAAGAAAACGCAAGCTCGATTAACGTGCTGCAAGAATTTTGTTTCTTACTTTGTGCTGATATAGGAAAATGACGCCTGATAAAATTCTTCTTCTTTTTTTTTTAAATCTTTTCTTGGTAGCTAATGCATTATGGTATGAGAATGGGGAGGCTTTAATGGAATGATTGATCTATTCATAATAGCCATATTTTGGCTTATTGTTGCACTTCATATATATACATTAAGAACGAGATACTTTCGTTTGCGTTTAAAATTTATGTTATTGTACTAATCTTACCTATTGATAATTTCGTGAATACAACTCTAGCAATGTGCTTTGGTTTTCATCGATTGAATAATTGTGAGACACAGTTCTGTGATATTTAAGTTCAAAATACTATCACATAGTTTCTTCAGGCATGAATTTTAGGCCATTTTTCAACAATTTATAAATATCATCGTACCTAGCTGTCAAATGAGTGGGGAGGGGTCAAGTCGGGCTTGGAATAAATAGAAATTTGGTTTGACCTAATTGACTTATTTAACTATATTGATCCATTTTTATGCAACACAATTTAAGTTACTCATACCCGACCCAATTTAGACCACATATACCTAACCCAACTTGGGCTTCAATTTTTAACAATTTTTATCCTTAAATTTTTTGCCTCTAAAGAATGGGTGGCTCCATATATTGACTTCCTGAATCAATGAGGAAGCTCTGATTCAATAGGGTCGTTGGCATGGATTTCGCGTGGCATGTGAGTAACATGGAGACTTGGTGAGTGTTTCGTAGACAAACAAGCACACTTGTGTCAACCAATTCAAGAAACAGGTTTTGGATAGGGGTGAGCATCGATCCAGGGTCAACCCTAGACCAACCCTGGATCGGCCCAACCCTGCCAGTCTTGGTCTAGTTCTCAGAAAAACTGGATTGGTCATTGGTCCTAAGATTCCTAGACCATCACTGTGCGAGTTAATTTTCAGTCCTAGGAGTTCAAGGTTGGTCCAACCCGGACCGACCCGACAATATATATTATTTATAAGTTTTTTATATAGATAAAATCTTAAAATAAATGACGTCAACAACATTAAACAGCTTTTTAATTAGGAGTTTAAGTAACTTTACATTGTTCTTTAATAACTTAGAGCACGTTTGGTAACATTTCTGTTCCGGAGAACAATTTTTTAACAGAAATAGTTTTTTTTGTTTCTATTCCAAGGAACAATTTTTGAGTATAAGAACACGCTTGGTAATCTGCAAAAAATTTCTACTCCGAATAGAAATACATTTGGTAAACTTGTTTAATTCTTTTATTTCTTTTAATTTTTCAATATTTTTACTATTTTTTTTTTTTTTTTACTTTTTTTTTTTTTTTTTTTTTTTCTTCTTTCTTCCTTTGGGCCGCCGACCGGCTGATGAGGGATGCGGGCCCGAGGCTCTACCTCGCCGGGCCACCATTAGGTCGACATCGCCCAACAGTGGCCCAACGAGACCTAGCCTCACCAGTGGCTTGGCGAGCTCAAGCTCGCCCAGCCAAGACAACGCCAAGCCTCGTTGGCCGGTGTGAGGCTCAACCTTGCCAAGCCAAGGTGAGGCTAACCTCGCGCCGCTTGGGCGAGGTCAAGCCTCGCTGGTGACCTTGCCTAGCCACCGAGGCCACCAGTGAGGCTTGGCCTCACTTAGGCGGCGTGAGGTCAGCCTCGCCTTGGCTGGGCGAGCTCGAGCTCGCCCAAATCTAGCGAGGCCAAGCTCGCCCAGCCACGATGAGGCTCGACCTCGCCAGGCCACTATTGGGTGACGTCAACCTAGTGGTGGTTGGGCGAGCTCGGCCTCATCGAGGGTCAGCGACGCTTCGGCGAGGTCCGGCCAAAAGGAAGAAGAAGGAAAGAAAAAAAGAAGTGTTCCTCAGAATTGTTCCCGAGAACAAGAAACAAATTTTTTTACTTCTTGTTTCAGTTTCAAATTTGTTCTCGGGGAAAAAGTGTAAACAAACGCATTTCTGTTATTTTTTTGTTCCCCGGAACAAAAGATTAGACATTTGTGTTCTAGGGAATAGAAATAGAAATAAACAATCAGACCTTTAAATTTTTAATGTCTTTTATGGCGTTAATAGTCATAATTTACGAAGGAATTCTTTTTCTTTCCTTTTTTTCCTTGTTCCTCTTCCCTCCCCAACCATCGCCATCAATGGCCAAAGGAGATCACCCAATTCAAGTGAGGGCCACCCTTGGCAACATTGGGTGAGGGTGATTCGGCAAGGGCAACCCTCACCAACGTTGGGTGACGGTTGTCTAGCCAAGGTTGTGCAAGGCAAGGGCTAACCTCACTCAACACTGGTGAGACCTGCCCTTGCCTATGTCCAACGACCTCCACCATGGTTGGCGTAGGGAAGGGGAAAAAGAAATAAAAAGAAGAGAGAGAGAGAGAGAGAGAGAGAGAGAGAGAGAGAGAGAGAGAGAGAGAGAGAGAGAGAGAGAGAGAGAGAGAGAGAGAGAGAGAGAGAGAGAGAGAGAGAGAGAGAGAGAGATAAAAAATTAAATAAACGACAAAAATACCCTTCAATCTAAGAGGTTAGGCCCCTTTTTTGAAATTGATAATGGCCACTTCAGACCTTTATTTAATACAAATTAATCACCTTGGACTTTTATTTGAAACAAATTTTACTTTAAACCCTTATTTCATAAACTAGAGGTACTTCAGACTCTTATTTTGGAATTTTCCCTAGATAATTTGACAATACAATGATTTGTTTATGTATTTTAGAATATAGTTAACCAATATGTTAACTAATTGATTACGACAAAATGGATTGGACTTTGTAACTTTTTCTTCTGGAATCTCAACATGACATGAGCATGAGAAAAACTTAAGATTTAGTTTTTCTTTTTGTAAGGGCTAAAATCGTTTATTTTCGCTTTTTTGACATCATAGTTATGGTGGTCTTGAAAGATGTGAAAGAAAGATCTCCCTCCAAGCCATACCTATGACTTAATGTGGCTTTTGATATGTATCCATGAGATTGAGCATAAATTTCTGTTTACTCTGGTAATTGAGTATTTGTTTATTTCCTTCTCTTGCGAAGATTGAAACCTTCATTTTACATAATTATATGACCAAGTCATTAGGTTTCTGAAATGACGTAAAAATAAAAAGTTCTTCGATTCAATTACTATTTGACTCTAACGTTTTTTAAAAGTCGAGACATTGCAAACTGTTTGTTAACATGCACAAAGTCAAGAAAATCACTGAAATTATTTCAACATTAGACCTTGAAAATGAAATCGTTATGAATTGAATGTCACTAGAAAGAAGATCTTTTACTCATCATAACCCACCGCAATCCGCTTACGAAATTATGTATTGGGTTAGCCACACAATTCACATGTTTCTAGCAATTCACTTGATATCAATGAAATGATAGAAGTCATTGATAAGAACTACAATGCCCTATAATGCCTTTGTTTGTTGACGGTCATTCACTCTGATAGCTACTAGGGTTTCTTGAATAATATGATATTTTACATCGCTAAGCCTTTTATATCTTACTAACAATATGGAATGTTCTTGCATATTATTACTGAAATTAAAATTAAATTTAGTAAAAAATTTAATGGGAATAGATAATCCAAAAATAGTTCATAATTTAATCGAAGAAGCTTTTGTAAGTCACAAAAATGAAGATTGGTAATTTTGCATAGTATTGGTAAAGTCAAACTTTTTTATAAACAATGTGAAGAAAGTTGGTAATGTGACACTCTGAAATTCGAGCTCTTTGTGGGATAAATGAACGTGAATTTTGCCAATGTATTGTTAGTTGATCTCACCCAATTGATCACTCATGAGATTATGATCTTGAAGGGAAATGCTAATGAGGACAAAACTCATACGACTAAAGGACTTGACCTAGGAAAACAACTTGACAGTAAGACTTGCGTGAGGACGATCCTATAGATAGACAGACCGATTTTAAGGACGACTAGAAGTCAATTCACGGACAGAACATAATGGAACGACGAGTGATTTTGTTTGCTGTTATTGAGCCCGCAAACGACCCTAGGTCGATCCTCAATAATCGTGTACTTTGAAATAAGAATATATCCTCCGCAAATTCATGTAGTCAATGACGTCCATGTGTTGAGATGTCTTGAACGTGGTAAGGCACGAGTTGATTAGGCGTGAATTCTCAAAGTCGCACATGTCAGCCTGAGTTGTACCAAAAATGGCATTTGGGCAAAATTGACGTGGCATGAAAACCCAAGATTGGACTTCAAATTATTGGGAATGTCCAAGACGGACTTTAAATGATGCAACTTCGACAATCAACGATGTCGAGCAAGCCGAGTGTGGGGAAAAAGGACTTAAAGACCAAGAAGGCAAGCCCATGAGAACGTGGGCCGAGCAAAGCCAATGTGGGCCTTAGGCCCAAGGTGGGACAGCCACCATGGAAGGCCCAAGACAAGATATTGAGGCCATTGGGCCTAAAACTACTATTCCTTCTTCCAAGCCTATTACTAAACCTTAAGCCCGTTTGAGCCCAACCAATTCCCGAGCCCATTACTATTCATTTCCAAGCCCATTTCTTAGGCCCGCCCATCAAATTTTGCCCAAGGGCAGATTGGGAATTTGTGCAAGGGGAAATTACCATTTTGCCCCTAAAAGCAAATGGATAAAGGCAAAGCAAGAGAGAGAAAGATGAGATGATGTGCATAGGGATTTGGGGCTTTGATGAGGTTTTACAGCAATTCAATCCTCTTTCTCTCCTCCTCCTTCAGCCCAAACCATCAAGCTCTTCTCTCCCGTTGTTCCTCATTTTTTTCTTACTTCTATTCCAACAAACCTTCCTCCAAAGATTTAAGTTGATTGTCGGCTTCCCGAACGAATCAACTCCCATGCCACCCACCACCGTGTCAAAGACATCTAGAATGTCCACCTGGAGTTGACCGCTCGCCGGTCGAAGCCGCCATTTGACCCATTGGCTAGCCAAAAGCTAGTGCTAGTTCGATTATCTAGTCTTGTTCTGCTCTAGCTGACCTTTCTCCAAAAATTCGAGTTAAAAGTTACATTCCCGTGTGAATTAGCTCATGCTCCACCCACCATCGTGATTAGCACATCTAGACCGTATTGGAGCACCCTGCCGCTCGCCGAAACGATCCGCCGGCAAGAAGGAACCAGTTGCCAGATTCCGCTTGAGTCCGCCTATTTTGCAATTTTCTCCTTTTTTCTCTCATTTTGATCCTTCCTCCGCCCGACCCAGCCACCAACCACTCTCCCTTGACCCCCTAGTGCCACCGGTTGCCAGCCAACCCCTCGCCGAAGCTCCAGCGAAGCCATTTTACTCATTTTCCTCCTCTGCCATTCGGTTTCTTGGAATTACAAAGCTAGTTCGAGCTTGTGGCTGCTGTTTCAGCCTTAGGACCACCTTGGATCATCGTGGTTAAGGTCCCGGTGCGTCGCCTCCGTCGTTGCCGCCGCGTGCGTGTCTTCGGCCCATTTAACGAATGAGTTTAGCTCATAATCCCTTGATTATTGTATAAACTTGCTTAGGATTGCTTTAATTAGTGTTGATTCTAGCTTAGGAGATTTAATTAAGCTATGTTAGTCTAAGATAGGTGGTTAGATTAGTGGCTACGATTAGTTTAGTTTAATCTTGCTTTACTCGCTTAGTGTGGCTTATGTGATTAATTAAACATGTTTAGCTTTAATTGATTGGTTGGTTAATTTAATTGTTGTTTTAATGATTGTTGGATTTAATTTATTAATTATTAAATTATGGAATTTTACTGTTCACGACACTGTTCACTCGAGAATGAAAAGTATTCTAAATTCATGTATACAATACCTAAACCTTAAGATGCTCTAGAATCTTTTTGATTGCTTGTTCGAGAACTACGATCTTTGTCTCTGGAACTGAATCATTTCCTTGTATCTAAGAAGAACTTTTTAATCCTATGAAGTGAATGAGTGTGTAAATGCATGGGCATCCACATGAATTGAGTAATTTTCACAAGAATGGAAATATGGATTGTCCAAGGGACATTAGAAATGGATCGTTTTTATGAGAGAAGGAATTGAGGAGGTATGTTTGTGTGATCGAATGTTGGACCGTCACCCAACGAGAGTTTGGGGACGATACCCGACGGGAGTCAGAAGTCGGTCGTTGTAGATTCTTGATTGATGTCCCTTTTTGGGAAATTGTCTGAACGGGAGTTCGAGACGTAGCCGTGCCCGACGGGGCAGGACGAAGCTTGATCTTTTTATCGGTAGCCCAGCGAGAGTCGGATGAGCGCTGACTGGAAAGTTAACCATGGCCGAGAGGTCATTATTATTTGGAGCACACATGAGTATTGAGGTGGATGAACACTAATTGGAAAGTTAGCTATGGTCGGTAGGTCATTAGTAACTGGAACACGCGTGAAAGTTGAGATGGTTGGGCCTTATTATGAGGTAAAATTGTGTGGCACGGTATGGGACGTGTCATAACGATTTTACCTTATAATTGGGACTTGTGTGATCGAGTGATGCATGATAGGTGGCGCACAAAAGTGCAAGAGCATGTGTGAATCATGGCATCTTTGGTTTTGACTGTGCATGAGTTGAGCACGTTAATTATGATACACACGCATGAATCGATAACATGTAGGGTGTGGCAATGGCCAAGTGAGATCGCTTATGACGCAACTTGTATGTAATTGATGAACTACATCATCTAATGGCCATGTGCATTGCGTATATTATGCTGAGATTCAATGTGCAGGGTATGGCATACTGGGTAAGGTTGCATGCGAACCGACTATTGATTGTTGGTTATTAGTTGTGGGTCATTGTTTGTTTGTGGGGTGGTTCTGAAGAGATACCCTGAGTTGAGTTAGTGTCCTAACCAGGGGATTAGGGGAGGACTCATTGAGATTTATATCTCATTGGTTATTGTATAACCACTTTCAGGTCCTTAGGATGACACTTCCGCTAATGAGGTTCGGTATCCTTAAGGACTAGGATATCGTCGTGACGCACTACCGCTTCCCGGGTCGGGTGCACCTGTACGGAAAGTATCTCACCACCATCTGGGTGGATGAGAGATCGGGGCAATGGATACCCCATAGGTTCCTAGCATGGTTCATCCGGAATGGCAACATGCTGATCGGTCCTCTAAGAGGTTTTGACAGGCCGCATGGTAGGGGCCCTAAGGACGATGACTGGGATCCCATGGAGCTAGACCCTCATGATGATGTAGTGGAGAATCATGGCCCCGCTTCACCAGCGACAGACCCGTACGGCTCTAACTCTGAATCGATGGAGCCTGAGTCCACTGGATTCGAGTGACGGCAGTGCCGAGCCCGAGGGTTCTTTTTGGTGTACAGTTGGGTTAACCTAGACTAGTCTCTTTTTGGTCTGGCTTAGAGGATGGATTGGCCTCATCTGTTGGGCTTGTAAATTGGAAACGATCTCCCGTAGGTTAATCAAATATGAAAATGTAAAAATGTGTATATATGAGTAGAGGTTGTGTTTCTGCTATTCATCTCACTATCCCTGTTTGTTGCTTGATTATCTATTGATGGGGAGATGGTTAGTTTTCCACTTGCACATAATGAAAGATTAAAAATGAAAGGGTCAACGATGAGTCCTGGGACATCGCTTTCTATCGACCAACATCGTTTTCTATCGACCAAGGAAGGGATTGTTGTGTACCCGGGGTTCGGGGCATGATAGGTAAAGGTTAAAAGATTTTTCTTAAAAACAAAACAAACAATGGTAACTAACTCAAATAGGAGTTGGTAATGCAGTCGGAGAAAAATTGGTAGTCACTCTTTTTGAAGTTGGTAATTTCTAAAATAAGAATTGAGAAAGAGGCAAGTTGAAAAATAAACTGTGGTAATTTAATAGAGAAGTTGTTATATTTTTAGTAAGAAGATAAACGAGCTTCGATAAGCAACTCAAATAAGAGTTGACAATTCAAACTTAGTTGGAAACTTAATTGGAGAAAAGTAATAACCTACTCAAACAAAATTAAGTAATTTCATATAATAAATGGTAAATTTAAGATTATGGTAAGAAACAAATCATTTGTAAAGTAGTGAAAAATAAGTTGGTAATTTAAAAAAATCAAATAAATGTCGGTTGTTAACTCAAAAAGTGTGGCTTATACAAAACCTATTGGTAACTTAACCGGGTGTAAAAGTTTATGAACAAAAAAAGGGTAAAAGTTGGTAATTGTGCTAATTAAAGATAATATATTTTTAAAAGAGTTGGTAAATTTAGCCTATTGGTAAGTAAGTCAAATAAAAGTTACTAACTCAATAGAAAGATAGGTAAATAAAATAATAAATACTGGGAAGCAAATCAAATGGTACTTGATAAATCAAAACTATTAGTAACCTAATGAGAGAAAACTGACTAGTCACACAAATAAAAGTTGAAAATTCATGACACCAGTAAAGAACTCAATTAATTACACCTAATAATCTAAAATCAATTGGTGATTTAATTGAAAAAAAAAAAAGCGGTCAGCCATTCAACTAAAGATTGATAAATTCGTGATGAGTAGGGAAATTTTAGACATTAGTAAAAATGATAAATTAAATCTAATAAAATATAAGAAAAGTTAACAAAAAAAAAAAAAATCGGCTCGCAACTTTAAATTACATATCAGTCAATGGGGATACAGTGAAAATAAATAAATACAAAAGTAATGGCCAGACACGAGGTTAAACAAATGAATCGATGGACTTTGCTTCTAGACAACCCTATCTCAAATGCTCCGCACTAATTTCTTGTCTAAAATTTCGATTGAATTTGTCCAACTACAATTTTATCAACTTGAAATGCCTTGGCAAGAATGTCTCCAGAAATATCAGGCGTCGACCCAAACACGGCATTAGCAATTGTAATGACACCAGGATTTTGGCTACCGAGAGCTGCGATGGCGACCGCATTCCCAAAACCAGTATTTCTCTGGAAATGGACAAGGCCTTGAGGGAAGACGAACACATCGCCCTTCTGCAAGACCTTGGAGATGAGACGATTGTCGGGGTTGGAAGTGATGAATCCAACTTCAAGGGTCCCTTCCAAGACTAGCAAAATCTCGGTGGCGCGGGGGTGAATGTGGGGCGGGTTGATTCCCCACGGTGCAATGTCGATGCGCGCTGCGGAGATGCCGAGGGTGTTGAGTCCAGGTAGCTGAGCCACAGTCACCGGCGTGACCCTCGAGCCGACAGGGTTCGACATGTTGCCCGGAAGATGGAGCCCGCTGAAGGAGAAGTCATTTGCCTTAACTGTTTTGGGATCCTTGCAAGCCATGCCATTCACAAACACTGCCATGGGAAGCACAAAACGCATTTTCAGACTCAACATATGGAAAAAGAAGACAAAATATATATCAAAACACATCTCCCCAACACATCTCCTTCTTTTCGGTGCATATTTCTTACCCGAACCGCCAGCTTGAGCGACACAGAAATCCTGCAGCGGGCTATGATCTGCCGCTGCGAATGCGAGAAACAGACCCAAGAAACAAGCCAAAGCCACACCATTTGCCATCTCCAAATATCAGAGAGATCTTCACCAAGGTTGCTCGCTGTCTGAAACGAAGTAGCTAAGGTTTCAACTTGAAAGTGGGACTTCTAAGCCGTGACCAAACTAGGGTTCTTGAAAGTTGGGTTGTGGATGAAATGTGCTGTCAGCAGATGGCCAGTATTTATAGACATGCAGCGCGCAGAGGGAGTGAAGTATCTGATGAGAGTTGATACTATATTAAGAGAGAAGGTCGCAAGTTTCTGCGAAAGGGCCATCAAGATTGGCCGGCCGTCCACGATCCGGCATGGGAGAATCGACGTGTGGCCGAATGCAAAGTTGGACGAGTGCGGATGGATAGAGCGCGACGGCATTTTAGACGCGTGAAGAACCAATCAGCGACGATGCTGCTTGACCGAGTCCATGGTTCTACCGGTCTGTTATTTGGCTTTTTGGTTTTTGCTGCATGGAGCTAAGGACTATATAATTTTTTTTTTCATAATCGAAATTATGTTGTTGTTATAATGACGCGGTCCGTTTCACTTGAATTAAACAGAAAAAAAAATTACTCCAAGTAGCATACAAGATGATGAAAGAGCAGATGAATTTTGCTTCCAAAGTCTCTTAATGATTAATTTTAGTATATCGGCGCGGTCTCTCATCAATCTATGTCTTTTGTGAAGTTTATCAGTTAAGGTACGTAGATGTAGATTATAATTGTCCATAATAAGCGAGAAAATCATACTCAATATTGGTTGGTTGACAATAGCCGACTTCAAACACATATGTCGTCATCCATCTTACGGCGAATGTGTAAGTATACATTTTTACACTAAGGTTAGAACTAAAATAAAATAGTAATTTATATTGATGCATTATAGTCGCACTTTTGATGTCTGATAAGCTTGGATATACATGGACGATAAAAAGGCATGCTCAATAATCACACTTCTAATGGGATGATTAGTTTGGATAATTCAGAAAAAAAGGAAAGGAAGGAGGCAGCAATGAGAAAGTATCTTATGTAACAGATACACAACGTAACAATAATAACACAGAGCAACCAATCAATTATATTATGATTAATATCATGAAAAACCTTAAATTAATACATTTGTAATATATTTGCCACAAACTAATATTTTGACAATTAAAACCTCAAATTTGTACACTTGTGACAAATTTACCCTCCATTAATTTTTATTATTTTTTCATCAAAATGCTAAGTTTAATGACACATGTTAATTGACGGATACACTAATTTAGGGTTTTTTAGCTTGTGATTTTTCTTTGTATTAATATAATTTAACGGAAACAAATAGTATAAATTTACTATAAATATATCATTTTGGGGTTTTGGTGATTTAAAAATCAGTCTGAAATAAATTTGTCACGGATATAATAATTTGGAGTTTTTAATAATAAAAAGATTAGTTTTCATAGATTTGTTATGTATATATTAATCTAGAGTTTTGAATGATATTAACCCATTATATAAATTCTGTCATCCCTTGAATCTAAACGTATCTGGCCTCGCGTGGTTATGCACCTCATTTTTTATGGGTCGGTTTGCACCCCGCATCACTGTGAGACGATGCAACCACTGCAAGAATACTTCTGGAGAGAGAGAGAGAGAGAGAGAGAGCGGGCTTTTCTGCTTTTGGGCCTTTGGGCCTTATGGGCCTTTTGGGCCTTATGGGCCTTTGGGCTCTCTCGACCATGACAGAACATCAACCCTATACCATCCTATAAAACCGATGCTCCCCTTCCAGTTTCCACAGCCGCTGGGGAGCTCCACAATCTCTCTCTCTCTCTCTCTCTCTCTCTTGTTGAATCGTATGTCGAAGCTCCGATTTTTTCTTGTGAACGTCTTGTCGAATTCGTCTTCCGCCTTCTTCTCTTTTTGAATTTTCTGCATCTTCTGCTCTGCGTCGAATTCTTGAGTCGCCGATTCGAGTGGGACTCTACCCTCGAGCCTGCCCTGCGAGACCGGGTACTTTCTTGGTCCCCGTTTTGCCTCCTGAACCCAAGAACAACGAGAACTTGCTCTCGAGATTTTTCGTGGGTTTTGACGATTCCCCCCGTCGCGCTCGCGAGTTTCGCGGCTTTTCCGTTGGATTCCATGAACATGATGAGAGTAATATCGCGAGTGATGATAAAATCTTATCAGGTGATGAGAAAAATATTACTTCGCTACGTTCTTTCTGATTCATGGTCCATCTGTGTTTTTTGTCGTATTCGATTCTTGCTCTAATTTCGTTCCAATTTTTCTTGATTTTTTCCAGTAACTCTGAATTAAAAATTTCTCATTTGAATTGGATCAGAATGGAAATTGCACTAATTATATTGGTTTCATTTTTAAAAAGTTGGTTTAATCTGATTAATTTGACATGTAAGGCCCTAATCCCCTCAATGTTTGCTAGAACTGCAACGTGAACATTTGAAGTTTTCAAAATGGATTTGTGGAACAAAGAAGCTCGAGGATATGCTTTCATCAACCTCTTTTTCATATTCATGTCAGTTTCGAGTCTGTTGTGTCTTGTTATTTCGGGTTTTTGAAAGTAAATTTATGTCTGTCTCAAGTATACGGACCCTGTATATTATTCTGTCGCCGCATCCGGAAATTGTTGCCAAAACATAGTTTCCGATAGAGGACGGTGATGACCATTTTGGAACTGAGTTTTATCACGACTTTGATTCTACTTCAATGCTGGTTTTCTGCTCGAAGATCCTCCTTTCGCCGCGCTTGTATAGCTTTCCTGAGCCTCCTGGGTATCTATCGGGCTCTCGTTGCGAATCCTTCTCCTTCCGTCCCTGCTCAGCCCTCGCTCGTTCAGCGAAGCTAGAATCCTCCTCTCGTAGTCCCGCCTCAATCGTCCGTCACCGTTCCATCGAAGCATGAACTTCTCTACCTAATTAATACCCAAAAGAAGACCAAAGAACGTTGGCATGGCAATATGGAACACCAATACATGATGTAGATGATGCAGAGAGAGAGAGAGAGAGAGAGATGAAAGGACCTCTTGAGTAGACAAAACGTGAAGTGCTTCAATGTCTTTTTTCTCAGCAAGTTCTCTTGCTGCTTCCATGAGTTGAACATGTTGGTTGTAGCAGACATTCTGAAAATCAATCATAAGTGGAAAATCATAAGTAACTAGAAAAAAGGGCGGCTTGTGAAATCGAGAGGATTTACGTGTTGTTGTACTGCTTCTTGTTGCTCTCTCCTCCATTCGAGGATGAATTTGTCGGCGTCGCCCTTTATTTGTTCTATGGACATCAGTTCCTTCTCCAAAGAACTCAAGTCATTTTCGACCAATTTCAACTCTTTTTTGACGAAGGCGAATTTGGCATTGAACGACGAGTGCCTTCCTCTAGTGAGCTAAGATGCATAAACAAAATCATTAGCTAGCAAGAAGAAAAAAGGATTAATTAGGCCATAAGTTTGAACATGTTATTCTCTGATTGTCTATACTTGAACTTCCTTTTTGATGGTTTGCTTTGAGCCCATAGATTCCCACATCTTCCCCTTGCAAGCAGCACTTGTTATGGCCTCCTCCCTTGCCAATTCAAGTTCTTTGATCTCTTCCCTGACCTCCCTTTCCTCATCTGAACTGAGACTTCCCCAACGCTTCTTATAACGCAACCACCGAACCTGCATTTTCGCAAACGTAAATATGGGGAAACCCAAAGAAGTTGGGTCAAATCCAAGTCCTGTTTTTAAATGCGAGTACTTAGTTCATAATACACTAGGTCGTGCATCGAATCGTACCTTTTGGTCCAATTGTTGCATGGACACGCCTGGATCTGCCTCCCTTTCGGCTTCCTTCGTCTTTCTTAAGATCCGCCTTTCATCAGCTAGGTTGTTGCCTCCATGAAGCATTCCAAAATGCAAGCTCTACACCATTTTATTAGCCAACATACAGTACCATATTAGCTGCAATCAGAGCCTTGCTTATATAATCACTTTTCTAGTACTGCAGGAAAAACTTTTAACCATATCTTGCTCTTACTAACCAGATTATCGATCTCGCCTACTGAAGAGCCCGGTTTGATGGCTTTACAGATGCTCACTTTGTTGGCGAAGCATAGCTTGTCCATAGATAATTTCAGCAACTTCAAGTCCTCGTTTCCCACTATTTGGGCCTGGTATCTCAAATTGGGCAACGAGAAGTATAATCGGTCTCGCTCAATCTGAGAACCAAACATGTATATCAGAGCATACTGAAACATTAGGATTGACACACAATATACATTTTCTGTTATCGGTATGCCGAGTCACCAAAGGTAACCAGCTTATCTTCTTTGCTGATGAGAAGTTCTCAACTGGAATTATCTAGGATGCAAAAAATGTTCGGACATACCTTCTTCATTATCCTCTTTCGCTCGATCACAGACCGATGCTGAACAATCTTGTCAGTCGCGACCAAGTTCGGGTTCTCGAATGGATGTTGTTTCACAAAGTAGAACTGATGGACCTTTCCGCCAGCATTCTCTCTTTCGCCGATCGCACTTTCAGCTCGCTCATCAATTGCTTTGCCTTGTCTCTCCTTTTCAACAAGATTATCACGTGTGTGAGAGTAACCAACAGCACCAACGCCGTCGTGGTCACCCTCGAAGTCACATTCTTGGGACTTCATGTTCTTTTGTTTCAGAATTTCCAAAATGAGAATGACGCTTAGAGGGAACTGCAGTCGAGACCAAGTATTCCCCTCTTTTAAAGGAGAGAAATTGTTTATTGTTACAAGCCATTCTACTTAGCCCCCAAGCAAAACTCTTGCAGCCCAAGAAAGTCAACTCATCCTAAGTCAACACCATGTGTGATGATAGACGGGGGCGACAGATTGAGCAGCTCATTGTCCAACCGAGCGTTCATACACGCATTGCTTTTAATCCCACTTTCCTGAGGAGTTGGCAATGGCAAAGTTGGGAGGTTTGATTCCGCAATCTATCATCTATATCAGGAAATTAATATTTTGACAACAAAAAATCTCAAATTGGTACACTTGTTTATTAGATTTTATCACCAAATTACTGAATTCAATTATATGTAACAATTGACGGGTATACCAATTTAGGGTTTTTCTCTCCAATTGTCATAGATGTACTAGTTAGTGATTTTTTTTTTGTATTAATCTAGTTTAACGGAAATAAATAGTGTAAATTTACCACAAATATATCATTTTTGGGTTTTGGATTGTAAAAAATTCAATCTAAAGTAAATTTATCACATATATACTAGTTTGGAGTTTTTAATAGTAAAAGAATTTTTTTTTAGTAAATTTGTCACATATATACTAATTATACCTAGAAAAATGGGTCATAAACCCATATTATGATCCATTTTTAGTTAGATGGGTCAAATGAAAGTTAAATGTGAGTCATAAATGAGTTAAGTAAAAATTAAATGTGGGTTATAAATGGTTTGAGAAAGTAAAACACAAAAAAAAAAAAAGGTCTAAATAGAATTAGGTCTAAATGGGCTATTAAGAAAACTACTTTAAACCCATGGTTTTTTTAACATTATAGAAAAATTAATAAAAATCTAAATTATAATTATTTTTCATATTTAATTCTTTTTTC
Source organism: Eucalyptus grandis (assembly GCF_016545825.1). NCBI lineage: Eukaryota > Viridiplantae > Streptophyta > Magnoliopsida > Myrtales > Myrtaceae > Eucalyptus > Eucalyptus grandis. The sequence goes on from NC_052616.1 coordinate 27,847,274, forward strand.
TTTTTTTCTTTTTTTTTCCTCTTTCCTTAGCCGGCGGCCTGGGCGGCGACAACCGGCCGCCGGCCGGCGACAAGCCAGTGAGGCTCGAGCCTCGCCGAGATCGAGCGAGGCTCAAGCTCATCGGCGTCGAGTGAGGCCTCGGCCTCGCTAGTTCGACGAGATCGAGCCTCGCCCGACATTGGCAAGCTTGAGTCTCGCCGGATCCAACGAGGCTTGGCCTCGCCGGCGACCGGCAAGGCTCGAGCCTCGCCGGATCTAGCGAAACTTGAGCTCGCCGACGTCGGGCGAGGCTCGATCTCGCCAATCCAATGAGGCCGAGGCCCCGCCCGACGCCGACGAGCTCGAGTCTCGCCGGATCTAGTGAGGCTTGGCCCTGCCGATGACCGGCGAGGCTCAAGCCTCGATGGATCTAGCGAGACTTGAGCTTGCCGGCATCGAGGCGAGGCTCGATCTTGCCGATCCGAGGAGGTCAAGGCCCCACTGACGCCGGCGAGCTCGAGCCTCGCCAACGAATGGCGAGGCTCGAGCTCGCCGGCGTCGGGCGAGGTCTCGGCCTTTGCTGGATCGGCAAGATCGAGCCCCGCCCGACGCAAGGAGCTCGATCTCGCTTATGGCTGGTCGCTGGGCGTCGTCGTGGCTGACTAGTCGAAGAAGAAGGAAAAAGAAAAGAGAAAAAGAAAAAATAATTATTAAAAAATGAAAATTATATTTTAAAATATAAAAATAAATAAAAGTTATATTTAAAAAATTAAATTTTCGATTTAAAAAAAATTATAATAATTTTGCATTAAATTTTTATTGCATAAAGATTATTAAAAAGTTTGTATTGCATAAAAATGTTTTAACAATACTTTTTTTTATAAAAAAAAAATCATAAAAGGGAGTTTTTTAGGTTTAGTTAAAAATTTCATGTTACAATTTTTAGTTATTCAAGGGTTTATTCACTTCAAATAAAAGAAGCATGTGCATAATTTAATGTTTTTTATAAATATTCCAATTTATAGGTTTTTTTAAACTTTTTTATTTTATTTTATTTACCATTTTTAATTTAATTTGAAGTTTTAATCCAATTAGCATATGGTAGAAGCGGGTTTTCCTAGAATATTAATATGTTTTAGTAATACGGGTCGGGTCAAGTATGGATCGGGTACAGGTCGGGTCAAGTATGGGTTATTTGATTTACACTACAAAAATATGAGTCAAAACGGGTAAAATGGGTCCAATATGGATCAACCAATTTTCAACTCAATCCATACCCGACCCGACCCACTCATTTTCCACCTCTAATACTAATTTAAAATTTTAAATGATATTAACCGATAATATAAATTCTATCGTCCCTTGAATATAAACGCATTAGGCCTCGCGTGGTTATGCACCTCATGGGCTTTTCTGCTTTTGGGCCTTTGGGCCTTTGGGCTCTCTCGACCCTAACAGAACATCAACCCTATACCATCCTATAAAACCGATGCTCCACTTCCAGTTTCCATAGCCACAGGGGAGCTCCACATTCTCTCTCTCTCTCTCTCTCTCTATCGCGCTGAGGGTGCGTTTGGGAAGTCTTTTGGAAAAAGTTTTTAGGAAAATGCAAATACCTTTGAGTTAAAGGTATTTTCGAAAATGCAAAGTGTGTTTGGTAAATTGTAGTTTGAAAGCCCATTTGAATTACCTTTGAGCAAAATGGTGTTTAGGGAATTACATTTACAAAGGGCTTTGGTAATAAAAAAAAATTATCAAAAGAAAAAAAAATAGACCAAAGAAGGCAAGTGGCCACCGGACGTCACTGAAGACCACCGACGAGGGTCGCCGGACGTCGAGCGACCACTGAAGACCACCGGCGAGGGTCGCCAGACGTCAAGCGACCACTGAAGACCATCGGCGAGGGTCGCTAGACGTCGGGTGACCACTGAAGACCATCGGCGAGGGTCGCCGAACGTCGGGCAACCCCGCCATGACCCAGATCTGGGGTGGTGAGGTCCCCGCGACCTCGCTGCCCCAGATCTAGGTCGTGGCGAGGTCACGCGACCTCGCTGCCCCCAAATCTGGGTCACAACGAGGTCGCGCGACCTCGGCAACCGTCGCGACCAAAATCTGGGGTGGCGAGGTCGCAGGAGGACCTCGCCGCCCTCGGATCTAGGTCGTAGCAAGGTCAGCGACCCAAACCTCGACGTGACCCACGGCGATTGCCGCAACCCAGACAGGGGGGCGGTTGCACTACTCCCCGGTGACGGTCGCCCGGCCACTACGACCATGCCGAGCCATTGGCGGCCGCTCACAGCTTCGAGCAACACGTCGTCGGCCTTCAACGGAGAAGAAGATGAATAGTACAATGACAAGGCAAAATCGAAAAATCGAGAGTAAGTGAGGATAGTTTTGGAAGAAAAGAAAAAGTGAACAGTGCCACTTATATGCCAAGAAAGCTAAAAGCCCAAGGCACCCTCACACCTGCCTTGGGCTTTCAACCTTGAGAAGGCCAGCTTTGGCCTAATGGGAATTTTAAAGTTGTTCCCAAACACCCCGCCTTTAGCCCAAGTATCTTTAGAAGCCTAAAGCCCTTTGCAAAGTTGATTCCAAACGCACCCCGAGTCATGTCGAAGCTCCAATTTTTATTGTGAACGTCGCGTCTTGTCGAATTCGTCTTCCGTCTTCTTCTCTTTTTGAACTTCTACATCAAATTCTTGAGTCGCCGATTCGAGTGGGACTCTACCCTCAAGCCCGCCTGCGATACCGGTACTTTCCTTGTCCCCGTTTTGCTTCATGAACCCAAGAAAACCAAGAACTTGCTCTCGAGATTTTTCGTGGGTTTTGACGATTTCCCCCATTGCGCTCGCGAGTTTCACGGCTTTTCCATTGGATTCCATGAACATGATGAGAGTAATATCGTGAGTGATGATAAAATCTTATCAGGTGATGAGAGAAATATTACTTCGCTACATTCTTTCTGATTCATGGTCCATCTGTGTTTTTTGTCGTATTCGATTTTTGCGCTAATTTCATGGGTTCAAAATGGGTTTCCTAATAACCTATTCAAGCCTAGGGGTGAGCAAAGGGTCTAGGGTCGACCCCCGGGACCGACCCCGACCGCCCAACCCCGCCGGTCCTAGTCCGGTTCTTAAGGGGACTGGGTCGGTCCTTGGTCCTGATATTCCCGACCAACACTGTGCGGGTTGGTCTTCGGTCCTAAGAGTTTTGGGTCGGTCCAACCTGGACCAACCCCGTATATTATATTATATTATATTATATTATATTATATTATATTATATTATATTATATTATAATTCTTTTATATATTCAAACCTAAGTAAAATGTCTGCTATATTATATTATATTGAGATGTTCTATCGATAACACTAATAGTAATTTCAATTTAAAACTTTTGTTGAGCATTAATTATGTGTCGTTTGTTTTGTTTTCAGATGTATAGAAATTCAAGTGAATTAACAAGATGTGAAGTTATATATTCATGATTTATATTAAGTATTTTGAACTTTTTATGGTTTAATTGTATTTTACTAATGAATTTCAGCTGCACTTTGCTTTTCAATTTGTGTCAAATGGTAGAAGTTTTTGAAGAGTAGAGTAGTACTGCAATTGCTACGGTGATTTGCTACCAAGTGGTGTAAAGCTCATTTTTGGTTGAGTGGACTCTACATGATCAAATGCTAGTCAAGTGGTGTGAAGCTCATTTTTTGGTTGAGTGGACTCTACGTGATCAAATGCAAGAAAACACTTTTGCATATGATGTTATAAATATTAAAGATAGATGATTACAATAACTTTCCATCTTGTCCCATATCTCGATGAGCGGTTAGCAAGTACGAAATTTCTATTATTGTGTCATCTTAAATTTGCTAAATATGTATTGGTATTTATAGTTTAGTTGCACAATGCCGCATTGTCGATGGATGTGTAATTTGAATTTGTAGGTTTGCTTTTTTAGGGAGTATAAAAATAAGACGAAAAATTATCGACGGTCCCTGGTTGACCTCGGAACCGGACCGAACCCATTGGGTCGGTTCGGTCCTTGGTCCTAGACTCAATAGGGTCGGTCCTCGCCTTAAAAAAAATGAGAACCGACACCAGTACGGGTTGGTCCTAGGATTAGGGGGTGGCCCGGACCAACTCGGACCATGCTCATCCCTATTCAAGCCCATTTCTTTTCTTGCTTTACTTTCTAAGACCCATTTGTAACCCATATTTAACTTTCACTCGATTCATATATGACTCATTTAACTAGAAATAAGTTATAATATAGATTTATGACCCATTTTCCAGCTCTATTGAGCAGTGGCGTGCGCGTGAGCCGATCTAATTTCAACAAGCGGTGAGATTAAAATGTTTCAAGACTTGGTTTGCAAGTCAAAGTTCGGAGTTTTGATTATGCGGTCCATCATCTATATCAAGAAACCTTGATTAGTCTATGGATGACATACATGGGCTTAGGTATATCGCTAGAAAGACAGCTGGTTCTGGGCTTCCCGCTCGTATTATGATGACATTGTAGTGAGAGGCTTGCCCAGTGAGCAATTAGTGCTTCGTTCGCCCCTTAAACCAAACTTTCCAAAAGTGAGTGAGACGGGTCCTAATACAGTCCAAGCCTTTTTCTTTTCAAGCAAAACAGGATTCGCGTGTAAGAGGAGCGGATTTCGACAACATTTGTTGGTGAGACAACATTAACTCTATTTCACACCGGCTTTCCTTCATTTCCATTTCACCATACTTGCATTTGTTATTCATGTCCTTACTTGCAACTTGTCTAAGTTTCGAGTAAATTTTGTCATGTCGTGTTATGTTCGGGTTTTTCTAAGTAAGTTCATGTCTGTCTCAAGAATACTGACCCCTTGCGCAGTTTCTGTATATAATTCTGTGGCCACATTCAGAAAATTCTTAATAATTGTTGACAAAACATAGTTTCTCATAGAGGACAGTGATGGACATTTTGGAACTGATTTTTATCATGACTCTGATTCTACATCAACATGGGTTTTCTGCTCGAAGATCCTCCTTTCGCCGTTGCTTGAATGGCTTTCCTGAGCCTTCTGGGTATCTTCACCATCGTCGGACCCTCAATTACTATCGGGTTCTCATCGTGATTCCTTCTCCTTCCGTCCCTATTCAGCCCCCGCGCATTCAGCGAAGCTAGAATCCTCCTCTCGTAATCCTGCCTCGCGTGTCAGTCGCCATTCCATTGATGCATAAACTTTTCTACCTAATTAATACCGAGAAAAAGGACTAACAAACGTTGGTATGGCAATTGTAACAGCAATACGTGATGGAGAGAGAGAGAGAGAGAGATGAAAGAACCTCTTGGGTAGACAAATCTTGAAGTGCTTCAATGTCTTTCTTCTCAGCGAGGTGTCTTGCAGCTTTCATGAGCGAAACGTGTTTGTTGTAGCAGGCATTCTGAAAATGAATCAAGAAAGCCATAAGTAACTAGGAAAAACGCAGCTAGCGAAAGCAAGAGGATATATGTATCATCCTACCGCTACTTGATGCTCTTTTTCCATTCGAGGATGAATTTGTAGGCATCGCCCTTCATTCGTTCAATGTACAACAGTTCCTTCTCCACTGATTTCAATTCGTTTTTGACCGATGCCAATTCTTTCTTGACAAAAGCCAATTCAGCATTGAAAGCCAAGTGCTGCTGTCTAGTTTTATCTAGTCCCTCTTCTATGAGCTAAAATACATAAGCAAATCATTAGCTAGCAAGAAGAGAAACAAAATTAGTTTGGCCAAGAGTTTGAACATGTAATTTGTCTGATTTTCTTTACTTGAACTTGCTTTCTTATGGTTAGCTTTGAGCCCAAAGAATCCCACATCTTCCCCTTGCAAGCAGCACTTGTCATGGCCTCCTCTCTTGCCAATTCAAGCCTTTTGATCTCATCCCTAGTCTTCCTCTCCTCATTCGAATCAGGTCTCTGCCATGGATTTGTATCATGCAACCTCCTGATCTGTATTTTCCCGAGCGCAAAGGTTGGGAAACCAAAAGAAATCAGGTCAAAACAAAGTCTGTAACGCACCAGGTCGAGTGTCAAATCATACCTTTTGATCGAATTCTTGCATGGACATGCATGGATCTGCCTTCCTTTGGGCTTCGCTTATCTTTTTTAAGATCCGCCTTTCGTCAGCCAGGTTGTTGCCTCCATGAAGCATTCCAAAATGCAAGCTCTACACCATTTTATCAGCCAAAGTACAGTATCATATCGGCTGTAATCAAAGCCTTGCTCACACAATCATTTTAAATTACTGCAGGAAAAACCTTTTAACAATAACTTGTTCTTACTAACCAGGTTATCTATCTCATCCACTGAAGAGCTCGGTTTGATGGCCTTGCAGAGGCTCACTTTGTTTGCGAAGCATAGCTTGTCCGTAGATAATTTCAGCAACTTCAAGTCCTCTCTTCCCCATTGCTGGTCCCAGTATCTCCGATAGCGCAACGAGAAGTATAATCCGTCTCGATCCATCTGAGAACCAGACATATGTATCATAGCATAATCAAACGTTAGGATTGACACCAGATATACATTTGCGGTTTGGGGAGAGGATATACGGGTAATCAACACCATCTATTGCTCCTGAACTAATCCAGGGAATACTCGTTTTTTCAGTATAGGACTATCATTAGCAGTTATATCGATTTCACTAAGTTCAGTAATTATATTCTAGTTGCAAACATTGGTTCGTGATTGCACATCATACTTGTCTTCCTTAGATACGAATTTCTTTCTACACCTACGCAAATGAGAAATATACTTGTTGACGAGAAGTTCTCACCAGCTTTTCTTTCCTCTTTTGCTCGATGATGAACCGATGCTGAACAATCTTTTCAGTCGCGACCAAGCTTGGGTTCTCGAATGGATGATGTTTCACGAAGTAAAATTGATGGACCTTTCCGCCGGCATTATCGCCTTTGTCGATCGCGCTTCCCGCTCGCTCGTCAACTGCTTCACCTCGTCTCTCCTTTCCGACAAGATAATCATGTGCGAGTGAGTAATTTACAGCACCGACGCTGTCGTGGTCGCCCTCGAGGTCGCGTTCTTGGGACTCCATGTTCTTTTGTTTCAGCATTTCCAAAATGAGAGTGACGCTTAGAGGGAACTGCAGTCGGGACCAAGTATTCCCCTCTTTTAAAGGAGAGAAATTGTTTGTTGTTACAAGCCATTCTACTTAGCCCCCAAGCAAAACTCTTGCAGCCCAAGAAAGTCAACTCATCCTAAGTCAACGCCATGGGTGATGATTGACGGCGGAGACAGATTGAGCAGGTCATTGTCCAACCGAGCGTTCATACGCGCATTGCTTTTATTCCCACTTCCCTGAAGAGTTGGCAATGGCAAAGTTGGGAGGTTTGATTCCGCAACCTATCATCTATATCAGGAAACCTTGGTTAGCCTATGGATGATGTATATGGGCTTATGCATATCACTGGTTCTAGCTTCCTACCCGTATTATGACAAGACTGTTGGGAAAATATGACTTGAATCGGGTAAAACAATAAAGTCGATCTTTAGAGAATCAAGTTGACTGGAGGTGATATCACAGATTTATTTGCCCCACAAAGTTACTAATAGTCACCGACAAATATCCTCTAGGATACAACAAAATCTCAAATGAGAATACTAGATAGTAATTTTAATATTTCTCTAGGGTCTCTCATGGAAAACAATTAGAAACAATGACTGTATATTCTTTCAAAAGAAAACAAAAAAATTAAAATAAAAGAAGAAAGTTATAATTGAATATACACATTCAGTAATTTATAAGAAAAATAAAAGGTCATATCCAAACAAACACAACCTTTAAGGATTAAGAAATTATGTCTAAATAGGTATGAACTTTGAGATAACTCTTCGAAGAAATAATAAAATTCGGAATTAAATAATAAATAATAAATAATCAGTAATCGTAACAATCCACTATTTCAAAAGGACACAGTGGCTAATTTTTATAAAATAAACCGAATTTTCAATAAATAAAAATAGCGATCGTTTTTCTTACCTTACCAAAAAAAAAAAAAAAAACGATCGTCGGTTAGTGTCAAATCCCATCCACATGCACACTCACATCTTTTGATATAGGACAAGGCATCTTTTCATTTGTTTTATAAACAAATTACCAACAAAGATTGCAATGACGGGTTTGCCTAATAGGCAGTTGGTGTTTCGTTGGTACCTTAAATCAAACTTTTCAAAGGTAGGTGAAGCAGGTCCTTATACTATCCAAACCTTTTTCTTTTCAAGCAAAAAATTATTCACTGTTAGATGGGTTGATTTTGAGAAAATTTGTTGGTAATGTGTCTTGAAACTCTATTTATTTGATTCTTCCACTAATCCGATCCTCAAATACCATCTCAAAGTAATGTGGATTTGTTCACTTGAAAACTGCGCTCTTCAAATCACTAACTCGACAATAAGAAGTATCGCACGCTTCGACGATCAACAATCCTAGTCGAACGTTGCAGTCCTTGTACTATAAATTGATAGATGATTGTTAACCAGAAAGGAACAAGAACTTCATGATTGGATTCTAAAATTGATTATACGAAACCGCTAATAACCACACAAATCCATCCAAAAGAGCAAGAGCAAGTGCTTGATTGATGATATGCAATCGAAGAACTGGAATGACTAAAGATAAATTGCTTAGAAACAGACCTGACATTTATTGCAAGGAAGAAAAGTGCATGGCGAAATTAAATACTGCACTTTTGGATGTATGTGCGTGTCTTTTCCTCTTCAGATGCCCTCCTCAAGAGCTCGATTGCAATAGTTGCTTGGCTGCACCAGTCAATCAACACCTTCAAACTATTCTCACCTAAGGGTTTGAGTGCCATAACTTTTCCCTTCCTTTTTTGTTCAAGTCAATTTGATTTCAATCAAACTCCGTGAGTCGATGTTAATAGCTTTCACCCGATTGATATTGACTTGACTAATCTCTACTTGATTATTAATCGATAAGGGAAAACTATTCCCGCTTGGTCGACTTGATTATACTCGTGTCTTTGCAATAAGCGCTAGTGTTTGATTGTCTACTATGTTTACAATCAATACCAGATCACACGTGTTAGTCAACATAGCATTTACTTCATCCCATGTTGATGCGCAGCATGTTCTATTACCCGGTCTCAAGTACTCACAGTCGGCCTTGATTTCGTTCAGTCGATGGCTCTATTTTAGGGAGCAACATATTCAACAAGTATATAACAAGCATTTAGACTGGTTGAGTTGTTAAATGAATATTTATTATTTGGCATATTCAAATGCTATTCCTACTTAAAAAATACATCTAATGGGAAGATAAATTAGTTAAATGATTTTATTGAGTAAAAATGACAAACATTAATAAATGAATCCCAATCCACCTAGATTTGAGCAGAAACTCCTTCTGCACCAATTGCTCCTCACAACCGTACCGTTGAGAAGTAGCTGTTGCTCCATATGCCCAGCCTAACATCCATTCGACCTGATTTCACAAGACGAGAATCTTCTTTTGTAAAGATAAACTCTGAATTCATGAAATACGAGTTAATTATTTAAGAGTTAATATTATGAAAAACCTTAAATTAACATAATTATGATAAATTTACCTCACATTAATTTTTTATCATAAACACATCAAATTTGTACGCATGTAATAAATTTACCAAAAACTAATTTTTTTTATTATAAAAAAATCTAAACTAATACATTTGTAATAAAATTACCTCCTTAGCTTCCATTAAATTGGATTAATACTACAAAAAAATCACAAAATCGGTACATTTATGAAAAATGGAGGGTTTCCCTATCAACAATCATATTTCAACTTAGTAATTTAATAGTAAAATTTAAAGGGAACTAATAGAGGGTGAAATTTTCACAAATAAACCAATTTAGAACTTTTAATAATAACAAAATTAATTTGGAGATAAATTTATTACGGGTTTATTAATTTAGGATTTTTTTTTATTATAATAACTCATTATTGAATTAACAATTTAGCTTTAGGAAGAATTGTCGCAAGTCATCTTTCGCGACGTCATCTAATCGATTATCGAAGATCAGGATTCAGATCTGGTGGCACTTGCCAGTCCGAGTTTGCAAGTTGCAGAACATGTACCTGAGGACAGACACCGAGCCCACCACATGCGTCAATTATTTAATTGGCTTGTCCGGGAGGCACCTGCATACAAACAGCTCACTCCCAGCAAACATAACATTACACATCAATTCTCAAGATCCGACATTTACTTTATGAGCATCAAAAGGCTGACCCTCCTTTTGTCTATGCCTTACCTCCATCCATGTTTATGATTGGATCAAATTTAGGGATATTTTTCTATTGCTATGCCAATGTATGAGAACAGTTGTATTATTAAAATGTGGGATGATTCTATAATCTTTTATGGTGGATTGAAATGCAATAGATCTCAACTGCTCAGCTGATCTCGACTTGGACGGTTTGCATTTCGATCGAACAGTGCAAAATGCCTCCTGGAAACTCTCGACTCACCCTCCAAAAAAGGCGCAGTTTCGTCATCAAGGACCACATGAAAGGGAGGTGGATGCAGAGGAGCTTTTCAGTGGCGTGACCCATCAACAGGCAGCGCGGTGTGCCATAGGTTTCACGTGATGTGACAGAGAGCACCCACATATCCTATCCTTCTGGCTGATGATGCAAATGAACAAATTCAATGACAGCTCACAGAACAATGTTCATGTGAGATCTGTCCATGTTCTCTGTACAGTGGCATCCGCCTTTACAGCCACCATTTTCATCAGCCGGAATAAATGTTAGCCGATGTTTTCATCGCTTAAGAGGGTTTAGAAAGTCGGCTCTTGTGAAGAACTACTGTTACAAATGCCTCCATGGGGTTGATTGCAGATCAGATCTATGCAAAGGTTTGACTCCATCACAAGACCAACTCAGAGGTAAGACAATGTTGCTAGATCTTGTACGACAAGCAAGAGTTGTGTAACTACATCTTGTCCTGTCTGAGCAGAAACATAGGAGCACAAAAAGTGCAGTCTAAACCTAAACAGCTGGAACTAATGGATAGGAAGCCCCATTATTCTCCACAAGCCAAATAACTCTATAATAATGCCCAGCATCAATCATATATAAAGCATAAAAGTGTCTCTAGCTTCCAACAATACCTTCATTTACTTAATAGGAACAACCATGATGATTCCACAACAGCAGAAGATCAAGTCACCGGATTGCAAAACAATAATGAACCACGAATTACAGATGGGAAAGCAATCTAAATGATAATTTCACAACATCACATAAACTCTGTTCAGAGCAGGCGACAAGTACCAGGACAGAAAAAACCACACCTCAAGCATGAACCTCCACCAAATCCTCCTCCTCATCCTCCTCGTACTCCTCCTCATCATCAGCAGTAGCATCCTGGTATTGCTGGTACTCGCCACCAAATCGTTCATGTTGCTTTCAGCCTCGGTGAATTCCATCTCATCCATTCCCTCACCTGTGTACCAGTGCAAGAAAGCCTTGCGCCTAAACATAGCAGTAAACTGCTCAAGCTCACTCGCCTGAACATCTCCTGGATTGAGGTTGAATTGCCGATGAAGGTCGATGCCATCTTCAAACCCTTGGGCGGGATGTCACATACACTAGACTTCACATTGTTAGGAATCCACTCAACGAAGTATGACGAGTTCTTGTTCTGAACATTTATCATCTGCTCATCAACTTCCTTGGTGCTCATCTTTCCACGGAACATGGCAGAGGCAGTCAAGTAACGGCCATGACGTGGGTCAGCCGCACACATCATGTTCTTAGCATCCCACATCTGTTGGGTCAATTCCGGAACGGTCAACGCACGATATTGCTGAGATCCCCTCGATGTGAGTGGTGCAAATCCAACCATAAAAAAAGTGGAGCCGTGGGAAAGGGATAAGGTTGACAGCAAGCTTCCGAAGGTCAGAGTTAAGTTGACCAGGGAACCGAAGACAACATGTCACACCACTCATGGTAGCAGAGATGAGATGATTAAGATCACCAACTGGAAGCAACAAAGTATAACAGGGTCAAATGCATGTCACTGGAATACAGTGAAAGATACTAGCAGATCAATCATTTTATTAATTTTACTATTTATAGATTTCATAGTGACAAAGGAATAAGAACTTAAGAAGCATGCTTTGGTGAGAAATCACAAATATTACATTAACAAATAGTTTGTTAATTTAGCCAAAACAAACCGTATCTAGTGGTCTATAATAAGCCATTAAATGTTGAACTTACAGGTAGGGGTGGCAAGCTTGAGAGTACGGAAGCAGATGTCGTAGAGAGCTTCATTGTCGAGCACCATACATTCATCAGCATTCTCAACAAGCTGATGCACAGAAAGAGTTGCATTGTAAGGCTCAACCACCGTATCGGACACCTTGGGAGAAGGAAAGACTGAGAATGTAAGCATCATTCGATCTGGATACTCCTCCCTGATCTTGGAAATAAGGAGTGTTCCCATGCCAGAGCCAGTTCCTCCACCGAGAGAATGGCAAACTTGAAATCCTGATAGATGACAGGACATTTAACCATGCAATGAGATAATCTGATGATATAAATATTACAAAAAGTTAAACTGACAGCGTATTTCATGAATTGTTGCTCACGAATAACAAGGTTGCCAAAAATATCACAATTTCACACAAATCACAATTTCACAACAAAATGAGCAATCATTAGTTCTATATAAGTTCTTAATCAAGGAGAGAATTCATCGCAGGAATGACAAAAAGATCAAGGACACAGGGAGAGATCAGCTACCAGGAAGGGCTTTCACAGCAGTTTAAGAGATTTCATCAATGAAGTTCTCCTTAAAGAAAGAATAAGTCCAAGTTATAATCATACACATTGCTCCTCCATGAAAAAACATAGCAATGTTAAGAATTAGATGTAAACAATCAAACAATGCACGGCGGGCACAGAAATAGAGAAATGGCACTAATTTTCACCTGCACAACTCACGATTTTGCATTTCTGATTCAACATAAAACACGAAAAATGTTCCCCTTTTCATTTTTCCAGGTACGTAACTTAAGGGTCAACCAGCCATCAATGAAATTACATAATTTAACATGAAATGGCGACAACGACAACATATGAACAACATCCGACCCTCGATTTTTCGTGTAGAGGACGGCTCGCTCACAGCGCATCTCACGACGATCATTTTCATCTCGTACCGATGAGATCTACCCACATTTTCGCGGCAGGCGACTCCAATCAACAAACAAGAGCCAAAATCCATCTTCTAAACTCCAGCACACGCAACATCAAACGCAAAACCCAATTCACAAACAATGACCACCAGCCGTAAAAAAAAGCGCAAACAGCTCCACAAGCAATCAAAGAAAACAAAGATCTGGGAAATTCGATTAGAAAGGGGGAAGGGGGATCGTCACCCTGCAGGCAATCGCAGTTCTCAGCCTCCTTCCTCACGACGTCGAGGACGGCGTCGATCAGCTCGGCGCCCTCGGTGTAGTGTCCCTTTGCCCAGTTGTTGCCGGCGCCGGACTGGCCGAAGACGAAGTTGTCGGGCCTGAAGATCTGGCCGAAGGGGCCCGGATCTGACGGAGTCCATGGTGCCGGGCTCGAGATCCATGAGGACGGCGCGCGGGACGTAGCGCCCCCGCTGGCCTCGTTGTAGTAGACATTGATGCGCTCGGAGCTGGAGCTCGGAGTCGCCGTTGTACTTTCCGGTGGCGTCGATGCCGTGCTCGTCGCAGATCACCTCCCAGAACTTGGCCCCGATCTGGTTGCCGCACTGGCCGCCCTGGATGTGCAGGATCTCCCTCATCTTCGCTAACCTCTGTGTCTCTCTCGCGCTCTCGCTCTCCGGCGGTGGCTGCGGCGGTGGTGGCGGCGGCGGAGGTGGTGGGTGGCGGTTTTTCTGGCTGGAGTTTTCCCGGGAAAGTGCTGGAAAATGGAGGGGGAAAATAATGTAGGGGGCGGAGAAGGCGAGAGGCTGTTGGGAATGGAGGGGCGAGAGTTAAGAGTGGAGAGGCGGGGGTGTGATTATTGGTTGGTGATGGAGCCTGGTGCGAAAGTTACTAGAACGCCCTTGCTCTTGGCTGAATTTGCGCATTTGGTCCCGTGCTTGTTGTGGGGTTTTTTCAATTTAGTCCTCGGAGTGGTGATGGCCCATTTGATTCAGTATTGAAAAGGCTTTGGGACTCTAAAGGGATTTGGCCAAATGCATGTGATGTTTGGTTTAATATTTTGAGGATTTTGGGAAAAAGCAATTACACCTCCAAGGGGCTTCAAAGGCCTTTAGGGAAATGGAGGGTCCGTGTGAGGATGATTGGTTGCAATGCCTTTTCTTTGATCTAGAGGATTTATTTTAATAAGGGAACATTGCATCGGTGAGGCGTGATCATCGCCCAATGGCCCATCTGCATTGACCGCTAGAGTATCCTCCCAATTGATGATCTCCAAATCCATGTTACTAAGGCCGAAACTGAATATTTATGTAACGGTTTGGAACTTTTTGTGAAATAATGACACGACAAGTATGTAAACTTCTTTTGATTTTCTTCAATAAGGTATTAAAACCTTTTTTTAGTTCAGTTAACTATATGAACTTTTCTCATTTTGCTCAATCATGCATCATGTCATAGTCACATGATGCCATGTGACCGGTAACTAGGACAAAACAACGATGTGTACCGCCACACCATTATTTATTATCCTGACTTTTTTTTATTCTTTTCTGCTCTTCATCTCCGATCACCCATTGCTGCCCTTTGTTGTCGCCCCTTGCTATCGCCACCACCGGTTCTGTCGCCATTGCTCGACTTCCTTGCTCCTCCTTGCTCATTTAAGGTCACACGGATTTTGTATCCGCAATTCCAAATGTGAGATTGGGAAGAGATGTATAGAGGGATGGTGGCTCTTTGTGCACTCGCATTGTGATCAATAAGATGAGGGTGGTTGTAGTGGTGGTCTGCTCGAAACTTGGAGTAGGTGTGGCTGATTCCGATCGTCCCCAGCCATGGTGGTGGTGGTGGTGGTGGTTATCCAACAACCATATGTCCTCTTTTTAACTTTGATTCTCTAAGCTATTCATCTTAGCAAATACATATGTTCAATTGTCTCTTTCTCATTAGAATAGAGGCACTTCTCGGTGTCTCATCTTTCCCTTTTAGACAGGTTCTTCTTCATGGTGAATGAATTTCAAAAAAATTATCCAAAAATCTTAAACATATTGAATGGTAGTCAATTTAGTTATAAACTTTTCGATTGTACTAATTTAGTCCTAAACCTTTTTAAGATTTGCCAATTAAGTCTAAAACTTTTTAACAAATTGCTAATGTAATTATTCCTACTAATTTTGGCCAAAAATCACTTACTTGATAATCCAATCAGCCGTCCTACGTGGTATAGCCGCACTGACGTTGACAATTTTTTATTTTTTTAAAAATCATTTCTATTCTTTATAAAAAATTTAATTTTTAAAATTTAATTTCTTTCTTTTTATTTTTTTTTTTCTTTTAGGTTCAAAGGATCGGTGGGAACCACCGACTGCTAGCCAAGGTAAGGGTAGGCAACCCTCACTGGCCTTGTGTGAGGGTCTTCAATATAGACTGAATTGTCGCATCAATGATTTCTGGCTAAAATTAGTCAAAAAGACTTTATTGGCAATTCATTAAAAGGTTTAAACTAAATTTGCACAATTAAATGGTTTATAACTGAATTGACAAATTGTCAAGATGTTTATGAGTAAATTGCCCAAATTAAAAAAGTTAGAGTTTAATTCATCATCATATTATAGATTTAACATTTTTTTTGGGAAATTTCCCTATGCCTTTCCTCCGAGCTCTTTCAATAAACGATAAAGCCGATTTCACTATAAGCTTAGGTCACAATTTTTCACCTGAGACCACACAAAATTGTCTCTTCTTCTTTTTACTTTAACTGGGATGTTATCCTTAATTGCATCGAAGTCCCCAATACCAAGATCCCCATCCACGAATTCTGACACTCAAGCCATCAATAATTACATTAGCAATTCTCTAATTGAACCAAATGAATCCCAACAAATCGTAATCATTGTCTCCAATTCATGAGCAGCCTTGTCTGTAGCTGAGAATGATGAAAAAAGTCGTGGAGAGAAAAAGGTGAAATGCCATTTGATTCCCCCATCTCTGATGGATTCACTTATCACCATAGAAAGCATAATAGTGAACAAATAGTGAACAAAAAGAGTGAATAGAGGATCCTCTTGCATTGGTCCCTCGCTAGGTGTACAAAACCAGCTTCTTTCCCTGTAATAACTAAAGCCCATATGGCTCAGAAAATGTGCAGGACATAATAACCCAATCGATCCATTTTCGTTTTAAGCCTCATGTCGTACAAAGCTTGTTCAAGAAAATCCCATATGACCTATTGGTAAGCCAACAATAATAATCCTTGATGGAATTTCATCTCGATGCTTAATAAGGAGAAATAGCAAAAAGTCATCAACTTATTGTAATCGTGTCAATTCAATTCAAAACTTTTTTTTTGGCTAATCGAATCCTAAATTCTATCTAATCATCTTACATGATGCAGTAAATGCTGACACGAACAATTTTTAATAATTTTTTCAATTTATGTACTTATTCTTTTTTTTTTTCTCTCTTTATTCCCTTCGTCCTCTAACTAGTTATCGGACCTTAGCAACCGCCCCGAGATGAGGTTAGCGAGATCAACCTCACTAGCCATAGGGGATGGCAAAGACGAGACCTCACGTATCCATGGCAAGGCCAACCTCGCCATCACTAGGTGAGGGGAAGCCTCATCCACCCCTTGCAGATCTCCACCTTGCCAACCCTTGATTTTAGCCAATTTAGGACGGTCAATATTTGTGTCAATGATTTTTTATTAAAATTAATTAAATGGGTTGAACTGATACAAATAAAAAAAAAATTAGAACTCAATAAGAAAACAAAAAAGATGTTATAAAATAAGCACAATTTAATAGTTTTAATTTTTTTTTTGGTAATTTTCCAAATTCTTAATACAACATCATGTCCTTTGTATCACGAGTAAAGATACATCCCTGGGCCATTACTGTCAGCACTTTATGTAGAAAAAGAAACTTCATCCGGAGGTTTGGACTGGTGGGACTTATGACGTGCGAAGAGAAAGGGAAAAGTCTTTCTGTACACCCATCTCACCATTATTACTCTCACCCAATTTTTTTTTTTTTTCAGTCGTACTCTGTACTCTAATCCTACTCTTACACTCACTTGACTTGTCTTCTACCTTCGGGGCATGGAGTCGCAACCCACTCTCGAAACTTACGCATCCCTACCCTGCATCCTCGAGGAGGTGGGGATTTGAACCTCACCTCCCCCCTTCCATGTTGGAAGGGTGGCCACTGGGCGAACCCCAGTGGTTTACTCTCACCCAATTACACCTCTCTCTTTTGTTAAAAATAAATAAATAAATTACACCTCTCTCTCTCTCTCTCTCTCTCTCTCAGCGGGAACTGGCGTAGATTTTCGCTCAATATTTTCACTTTACTTTCGCACTAGCTTTCTGATAAATGAAATGTGGCCAAGAGGTCGAGCATAAACGGAGGACTCACTGTACGTCGAACTGAGTTCGAGCATAAAATCAAGTTTCTAGTGTCAGGGCATGCAGCACGATTGAGGTCGAGCTCAAGATCGACACGGTATGAATTCAACTCGATTCAAATTTGATGTGACTAATATAATAAACATAACTTGAGGTGAATGGAGAAGCGTCACATCATTATTGTTGTGAATGTGGGTCTTGTTACATCACTCAACCACTAGAATACATGACCAACTTTCATATCGTGTGCTGTAGTAGATTTTCTACGCAATTCATCGGATTACATTTCCTGCACACGCTAAATTGCATGCTTGCAACCTCAGTTGTCCGTGAAGGTCTAAACCAAGTAACATAAAATGTGGATATTTTAAGAAATGATGATGAGAAAAATGAACACAGGGATAAAGTAGAATAATCAACTATAAGTTTGAAATTTACATTTTTGTCCTCAAATTATATATAACTATAGTAAGATATCAAGGATATATAAGGAAGAATAAATTGCCTAAAAAGTGGGGGCCTCTCTTCTCTTTATGTTATAGTATAGATAGTACAAAACCATATGCTAATGCAAACAACAGTTGATATGTATATCTTGAACTATGGAAAAAATAGTTTTTCAAAAGGTTAAAATGAGGAGCAAATTGGTTGTTTGATAACATTCAAGAACTTGAAGATTAGGAAGCAAGCAGTAGAAGCCATTAATCAATTCAATGATGAAACTAGTGAGAGGGAAAAGATAGAATATATTGAATTCTGCAATTTATTTGATATGAACTTACCGAAATAATTAAGAGTTGCGCGGATTGATTGTTGATTGAAACGTTTGAAAGTTTTCTGCGTGGACATCATACCTATGTTTAGTAGTTGCGTGAATGAACAAGTTGATTCTTCTACTATAGAGTTAGAGCGAGAAGGAGAAAGAAGAATAGTCAAGAAAATGACACATCAGTGGTTCAACCTATCCACTTGCCTATTTCACTCTTCTAACTTAACACAATTTCGAGAAGTTTGATCGCTTGAGCATGCTTTCTTCTACTTGTAGCTATTAACTTCTATAGATAGAAACAAAAATAGAATCAGATGACACCTTAAATGAGAATTATAAGCAAAGCATGACGAATACAAGAGAAAACTGCTCTCAATTCGTCCAACCTCCCAACCACATCTTTGATTTGTATTTAAGAGCTTTTAAGTCCCGTTTGCGTCTTTACCCTTCAGAGTGAGTAGCGGTTGGTTCTTTGCCTGTTTGGTCCTAGAAAAAGAGCCTAAATGGTGGCAAAAACTGCACTGATCTTCTCCAGAGCTCTCCGATGTATTGCAACGTCTTTTTAGGTCGATTTAAAATCCAACTTGGTAATGAGGCAGGATATTCAAACCAAGCATATAGAACATTGTGGGGGCAATTTCTACTTCATTAGAGCGGGAAACTTCTATTGGTTTGCGGTTGGTTCTTCTAGACTAGCGACAATGTTGATTCCTTCTGCTCACTCTCTATCACTTGGTATCCTCGAATTCCATTTTGATCATCGACCTTTCTGAGTGTGTTGATCTTATTCTTGTACCTCTAAGCTTGAACGGCCTTGATAGAACGGCCTTGTTAGAACTGTAGAACATGTACTCATAGAAAATCCCGTTCTTATTAACTTCTCAACACGCATCGCTTATAAGAGAAAAAAAAAAGCTATTACTGTATTAGAAAAACTAATGCATTTGTAGTAGAAGTGTTTTTAATCATCTCCAAAATATGTTGGGGTGTTTTATTATTAACAGTGAAATCTATGAATGTCATCAATTACAAATATTTGCAATGACAGACGGTGAACCTTCTCCTTGTCTTTTTCATCACTAAATTTATGTAGTAGAGGAAACGACATATTTCATGGATAGATCATGGTTTTCCTTCATAGGTGCAACCAAAAGGAAAAAAACACATGCAATAGATATATAAAAAGGGATATTTAAACAAATGTGCCTACTTCTTTCTTCGGCTCTGCAAGTGGTTTGGTCACTTGAGTCTTTGTCGATACTCGATATTGCTGTTTGATGGCCCGGCCTCCCCCTTAGTCTTCATCTTCTTGGGAGAAAGAGATGGTGAAAACTTCTTGTCAAATGAATCCAAACATCCTTGATGGAATTCCAGCTCGGTTCTTAACAAGAAAAATTATCAAAAAATCCCCAAACTATTATAATTGTATCATTTCAGTTCATTTTTTTTCCCAATTGAGTCATGAATCTTTTGCATTTGTACCAATTCAATTAGTCTTGTCAATTTTAACCGGAAATCTTTAACATGAGTGCTGCTCGTCCTACGTGGCCTGACCGATTCTAGCATGGATAAATTTTAGTAATATTTTTTAATACTTTGCAATTTATTTATTTATTCTTTTTCACTCTCTCTCTCTCTCTCTCTCTCTCTCTCTCTCTCTCTCATCGCAAGACGAGAAGAATAGGTGAGGGGAAGTCTCGTTCGCCCATGGTGAGGCTCGACCTTGCTAGCCCTCGCTTCTAGCCAGTTGTCAAACCTAGGCGTTAAGGGCGATCGATATTTATGTCAATGATTTTCTATCAAAATAGGTTGGATTGATTGAATTTGTATAAATGTAAAAGGTTTAAACTCAATAAGGAAATAAAAAAATTTATGATCAAATTAGCACAGTTATAATAATTTTAAGATTTTTTTGATAATTTTCCAATACTTAATACAAAATCACGTCTTGTGTGTCACAAGTGAAAGAACATCCCTGGACCATTACTATCAGCACTTCATGTAGAAAAAGAAACTTCATCCGAAGATTTGGAGTGGTGGAAGTCATGATGTCCGAAGAGAAGGGGAAACTTCTTCCTATACACCCCACCATCATCACTCTCACGCAATTACGCCTCCCTCCCTCTCCCTCTCAGCTGGAACTGAGGTAGATTTTCGCTCAATATTTTCACTTTACTTTCGTATTTGTTTCCTAATAAATGAAATTTGGCCGAGAGTAATAATGGAGGACTCAATTGTATGCCGAGCTGAGTTCGAGCATGAAAACTTTTACTTGGTTAGCTCGAGCCAAGAATCTAATGCCGAGCGTGCAACACGGTTTAGCTCAAGCTCGAGATTGGCATCGTATGGATTAAACTTGATTTGATTATGTCACATTTTGAGGTGATTGATATGATAAGCCTAACTTAAGTGATTGGAGAAGTGTCATGTCATGATTGATGTGTATGTTTGTCTTGGTACATTAGCAGCCTATGGAATTTGTAACCAACTTTTCATATTGTGTATAGGAGTAGATTATCAACACAATTCATCAGACTAGAATTCTGCACACGCTAAATTGCGTGTTTACATCCTAAATTGTTCCTGAAGATCTAAACGAAGTAATATAAAATGTGAATATATTAGGGAAAGCATGATAATGAGAGAAATGAACTAAATAATAAAGTAGTAAAACCAACTAAAAGTTTGAAATAAACAATTTTGTCCTCAAATTATATACAACTAGAGTATTTAAGGAAGACAAAAGGGAATAAAATGCCGAAAAAGTCGGGCCCTCTTGTCTTTATATAGTGGTATAGATAGTACAAAACCAGACGCTTATGCAAACAACAGTTGATATGTATATCTTGAACCATGGAACAGATAGTTTTTCAAAGGCTACAAATGAGGAGCAAATTGTCTTATTTGATAACATGCAAGAACTTGAAGGCTAAGAAGCAAGCGATAGAAGCCATTAATCATATTCAGTGATAATATTAGCAAGAGGAAAAGATAGAAAATAATGAGATCTACGATGTATTTGATATGGACTTGCCAGAATAACTAAGAGGGAGCGAATTGATTGTTGATTGAAACCTTTGAAAGCTTTTTGCGTGGACACTATTCCTATGTTTAGTAGTTGCGTGACTAAACAAGTTGATTCTTCTGCTATAAGATAAGAGAGAGAAAGAGACAGAAGAATAGTCAAGATTGTGACTACTCCACTCTTGTAAATTTAACACAATTCCGATAAGTTTGATCACTTCCGTGTGCTTTCTTCTACCCATAGCTATTTACTTCTACAGATAGAAACAACAATAGAATCGGATGAACACCTCAAATGAGAATTACAAGCAAAGCACGACAGATACTAGAGAAAAGTTTTCTCTATTCGTCCAAAATGCCAACCTCCCAACCACGCCTTTGATTTGTATTTAAGAGCTTTTAAGTCCCATTTGAGTCTTTAGCCCTTCAGAGGGAGTCGTCGTAGGTTCTTGCCCGTTCGGTCCTAGAAGAAGAACCTAAATAATGGCAAAAACTGGTTTGATCTTCTCCAGAGCTGGCTCCGATGGATTGCAACGTCTTTTTAGGGGCCGCAAAACACCATTTTGATTTAGAATCCAACTTGGTAATGAGGCAGGATCTCCACACCAAGCATGTAGAACATTGCAGGGCAATTTCTACTCCGTTAGAGCAAGAAACTTCTATTGGTTCACGGTCGGTTCTTCTAGACCTGTGACGATAACTCTTGCTTCCACCTGCATTCTCTCTACCACTTGGTATCCCTCGAATTCCAGATCATTGACTATTTTGAGTGCGTTGATCTTCTTCTGATACCTCTAAGCTTCTACAGACCTGAGGCCTGTCCTCCTGAGGCAAGATCTTCCGACATTTTGTGAGTTACACGAAGTTGAACAGTCTTGGTAGAACCGTAGAACATCTGCTCAAAGAAATTCCCGTTCTGGATAACTTCTCAACGCGTTGTGCTTATATGGGAAAAAAGCTATTGTTGTATTAGTAAACTAATGCATTAGTAGTAGAAGAAGTGTTTTTATCATCTTCAAAATATGTTGAGGTGTCTTATTAATAACACCAAAGTCTATCAATTTCATCTGTTACAAATATTTGCAATGAAAGACGGCGAACCTTCTCCTCCTCTTTTTCATCACCAAATTTATATAATAGAGGAAACAACATATTTCATGGATAGATCATGGTGTTCCTTCATAGTTGCAACTAAACGGAAAAAAACACATGCAATAGATATAAAAAAGGGATAATTGCTGGAAATTGCCTACTTTTTCTTTTAGCTCCAATGATTCGGTCACTTAAGCCAATAGAATCTGACCTTGTCAATATTAACAGATGGCCCGTCCTCCCCTTAGTCTTCATCTTCTTGGGAGAAAGAGATGGTGAAAACTTCTTCTCGACCTTTTGTTTTTCCTTTGATGTCCGCGGTCGTCTTGCAACATTAATCATTGTTGGAATATAATACGCGTAAACAATAGGCGGGCCAGTCAGACTTGCATTGAATGATTGAATCATGAGGGGCTCGTTCTTGACATATTGGGCTATGCGTACGTGGTACATTTGCAAATATGCTTTTAGGCAGGAAGTACCATCATATTTCTCGAACTCCAGCATTTTAAACTTTTTGGGCACCTTAACCTTTCATACATAGACAAGTCGAAAGGAAGTGAACTCTCCGACTCTTACAATTGCTTCACTTTTTCCTCGAGTTTCGCAAAGCGTTCATCTTGCTCTACCTTGGGGACGATGTCAGGTTTTGTCTTTTCAGCGGTAATCAACGGTGGGTCATCTTCTAGCTCAGGCATGTCATCGTCACACATTTGAGCGTTGTTTTTTTGCTCCGGGATAATTATTTCGAGAAGAGTGGGTACAGGAGTCGAATTCACTATAAGAGACTAGATTTGAGTCGTTATCAGCCGCATAAAGGCGCTAATTGTTTGAGCTGATCTTCGATGGTGGACATACGATCACACGTTCAATTTAGGTGACAAAAGAAAAAAAAAGGAAAGTTTTTATTTCTTCTTCTGATCTGCAAGTGTTTGAATCCCATGGCATGGGCTTTCTTGTTTTAGCCAATGAAGATAAAATAAAAGGAAGAAAAAAGGCCAATGAAGGAAGCTGTATCGTAGAACCCATGAAAACAAAAAGTGGGTCCAGGTCTCCTGTTGCGTTGCCGAATTCTTTCGGTTTGGCGTGAAGACCCTGCACGACAAAAAGGAAAGGTGGGGCCCAAGTGTAGAAAAGCAGAATTTTGCAGGTTTCTCTTTCTTCCGAAAGTCGCATGCCAAAGACCTATGAAGAAAGGAACTGCACGTCCGCCGAGCTGTGAGAAGCCGCACGCCGCCGAGAGGGAGAGCTAAGCTGGAGATTTTTCTTTTTCTTTTGGCGTACGACTTGAACGCGGTAATTTTATGCCATGAGTTTATACTCTTGGAATTGTTTATTTATAAACACTTTGGGATTTCGGGAAAACTCCAGCAAAGTGTGAAACACTTCGAAATTTTTGAGTGATTATAAACTCTGATTCTTCGATTTTAGTGGATTATTTGTTGTTGGCTCTCCCCGTGGACGTAAGTATCGATACTCGGATCGAACCATGTAAGTTTCTGGTGTCTTTATTTTTTCTCGTTTATTTATCTAGTGATTTCGCGTTAACGTAAATTGCGAATCAATGCGCATCCGTATTATATCCCAACAATCATCATGTTAGAATTTTGAAATGACACTTGACCACAAGGATTTTGATTGCCTTTCCACTTATAAGTTTAGAACTACATATTTGTTCAATTCAAAGGTTTAAGATTGAATTCAAATCTATACAATAGATTCGGGATTGGATTTGGAATTCTTCCTCTTCATGCTTGCAAGACAGATCAGTCCTATGCGTTGCGCCATTGTATATATGTCTATTGATGCACATCATAAGTATCAAGCCAATCAGTCGCCTTTGTCACATACATTAGTGTTTATTCGAGATTTATGATAGTGAACATCTCCCTCTATGCGTTGCTCTTTGTTTTGTCAACTATTCGATGGCGATATTGCACAGAAAGGATTAAGTCACAATGTTTACCCAGACACTTACGCTCTCTTTCTGCAAGCAACGCTATAGCAAATCTGAGTGGCTTTGGGAGCTCAAATTTCCTCCTTTCTTCTGGTACAAGTAAGGAGAGAGATGGAACCGTGTGTGAGAAGTCCAGTAAAAGCCAGGCTAGCACAAAGATCGATTGCTTATTCTTCAGACTCCAATTTCCATCTTCCTCAAGCCAGCCATCCTCCACGTGATTTAGCGGACTCCAACACACGTAAAACCCGACAAAAGCAAAGAAACTCTAATGCACATAAACAAAGGGCTGTCCGAACAGAAGTAGTTGGCAGTCTCCCTGGCTTGGAGAAAGGCAGTTTAGGCATAACCGTTGGCGTTGACTCGTTGGTGCCGTTTCATTTGAACGATCCCATGCCCTGTTTTATTTAATGCCCAATTGCCCATATATATTACTGGTCCTCGAACCTGGTTCTGCTTCCAAATCTCAAAACCCTGATTTTTTTCTTTTGGTTTTTAGTCTGCATTATACATCATATTACCCCCTTATTTTTTTTTCCTAGTGGCAAGTGTCGACCGAACATATGTTGTTATTTGAGGGAAATCGGAAAGAGATGGACACGATGGTCGGGCCATCAAATTGTAGAGCCCGGAACACGACAGAGATATTTACAATTACCTTGGAAGGACCACGAATGATGGATCGGTGACTAGGAGTTGCAAATGCAATATGAGTATCTGATTATAATAAAACCGATGCCAATTTTGACACGCTACAACTGTGTGATAGACTATCACTAAATTATAATTCATACTTGCTTACGAAGATAGTAAGCATTTGCTTGTAGCGTGTGAAGTCACTTGTTTTTAACCCCGTTGGTACGCTCATTTAGCATATATTTTCTGATTGATCATAGAAAATCAAACATCACTATCTTATGTAACACATACGTTAGCATCTCGTTGACAAGTGCACATATAGTAGTTTTGAAACGTACCACAACAAATATTATTTCATTTCAACTACAAAAGAAGTAGTTTCTCAATTTCCAGAGCATTTTTAACACGAAAAATCAATGCATTGAAAATAACAAATCTTCTTCATTTAATTGCTTAATACGCGTTAGAGCTATCAGGCGAGACTCAATAACATTACTTTCAATGGTTATCAACCACAAACATAAGTATAAAAACAGGCGAAACAAAATAAAATTGCCCAAGACAATTAAATGTATAAAATATCTATCCCGAACAAGTTTTTCCTGAGACCCACATGGATCGGATCCATCGTACCCTTCTATCCTGTAACTCTAGTATGAGAACTTTGCTCGAGTAAAGGTCATTTATTGTTTTGGATCAATAAATTCCGGATTTAGGCTCCGCTCATTTTTTGAAAAACACTTTTCAAGAAAACGTTTTTTCAATTTTTCCATATTTTTCAGCATTCTTTCTCGAAAATGAATTGATTATGGAAACATTTTCCATGAAGAAAAAGTTTTCTGAAATAGGATAAATTGTTTTTCACTTTTCGAATAAACGAAAATATTTTCCTCTCTCAATCTCTGTTATCTCACATCCCTATTTGCCCCCACTTCTTTCTTTTTCGTTTTCATTTAAAATTCGAATTTTTTATTATTTTTATTTCTTTTCACTTTCTTTTTTTTTCGGCTAGTCGTTGGCTATTGCCGACCGACCAAAGGAGGAGGAAAAAATAAAAAAATTATTTAAGCGACTATACAGAAGAAAGTCAAATCTCATGTGTCATATCGAATGACTAGATCATAAAATTTCAATTGAATACCGCAAAATATTATTATTTTCTTAAAAAATTGACTTCGTGCAAAAGATAAAATTTAGTGCGAAACGGACGGAGGGAGCAAACGCGGGCCCCGCTCGCCTGCGCGACCAATCGCCATCCAGACACCTTTACATCCCGAGACATCTTCCAATTTCTCCCGTCCAATCAAAATCCCCGAGCGCACACCGCATCGGCATTTTTCCGCCGTTCTTTTCTCGAGCGCCTGAGCTGTGCCCGAGTTGTAACTTGTGGGGCAACCTCGCCAGCCTGGCCGTCCGTTTTTTCCAATTTCGAAACGAAAGACGAGGGGGCCGATTTGAAAAAATAAAACAGAAATGGGGGCAAAAAAGAAAAAGAATCCAACGGTATCTCCCCGATCCGATCCCATCCCTGGCGCCCACCTGGCCCACCCCCCGGAACGGACGGCCCAGATCTCCCCCCGCCCCGCCCCCGCCCTTAAATATCGCCCGAAGATCTCGCCCCGATCCCTCCGCGTCGTCCATCCGTTCGTAACTTCCTCCAGCCTGCAAGTGAGAGGCACGCAGGGGAGAAAAACCCACGCCAGGGGGAGCCGTCGTCATCATCATCGCAGCAGCAAGCGCGGCGACGAGGAGGAAAGGAGAAGCGGGGCGGCGAGGGCGACGGCCGTGCGTGCGGGCTGCTTTCTCGACAGCGGTCGCTGCGGCGGCGCGTTGCGGGTTTTAGATCCGACCCTCGTCTCGTCGGGTGAGTGTTCGGGTCCGTCCGTCCGTTCGTTCGTTCCGTCTCTTCTTTTGCGGCATTGTGGGGTTTGTAGATCTGGGTTTGGTCTGAATTCGAGTTTCTTGGCCGAAACCGTGGAATTCGTGAGTGCCTGCTTGGGATTCTTGCTCTCGGCGGTGTCCGGCGGTGGCGCATTCCGTTTTCTTCGAATTCCTTCGTTTTCGTTCAGATCCGACGTGATGACGTTCGGGCGTTTGCCGACACGAAAGGGGAAAGGCTTAGCTCATCTGGGTTCTCTCGTTTTTATTTTGTATTCGAACGAACCGAGACTGATCTTCATTTCCGTAGCAACTAAGGCTTCTTACGTCGCGATGCTGACTTTTTCTCCGGGGTGAAGTGTGAGTGTGGGATTTGAAATCTTGGGGAAAAGGTGCATTTCCTTTTCGCATTTTTTAAAAAAATTTGCGGCTGGGCGAATCGCCTTTTCAGTGTGGGGTCCAGCTGCAGGGGAATATGATATTTATTCCGTTGCTTTTTGGGGTGGATTTGATGAGGCCCGTCCAAGAATCGGATTTTGATGTGTCAAGCTAATGTCCATACGTGAAGATTTTTCATGAATAGTGGGTTCCTTCGCCCACAAGATGTTCTTGGTGGTTCAGCCTTTGACAAGTTTTTGATAAAAGGTGGCGAATGATTTATCAGAAACAGGCTTGCTAGTATTCCTTTGTTGCGACCTCGTTCGATTCCTTTCCGGTCGGATAACAGATCTGTTGCCGAGTTCAGAGTATCCCTTCATAACTCTATGTCACCCTTTGTTTAGTAGCGAGATTTTACGCATTCTCCAATCGCAGTGTGATATTGGCGGCGTGGCTTTCTTCACGTTGAAGCATCGGGAAATTGTCCAATTCTTATGTTTTTGATACTGCTAAGCTTAAGGGGAATTGGGAATGATTAGCAAAGCTGTATTGAGAGATTGATCAGTAAAGACCTTTGCTGAGTAATCTGTAATATAATACCCTGCCAAATAGACTATTTTCTGAAGTAGTTCTGCGCAGTGTTTATAAAATAAATCCAATGGGTTGTTTTCAGATTTCTTGCTGCTGCTTCCTGTTGTCTTTTGCCTTGGTTTATTGTGTATGGTGTAGTTCACCTTATGATGGCTTCACTTGTGAAACATATGGTACCAAAGAAAGTGAGGATGCTATTATGTTTAGAGAAATTCTTAGGCTGCCTTTTGCTTTAGCTTGATCTGATCCTTCCATTAATCTGCAGCTTTCTTGCAAGTTATCCAAGATGGTTGCTCAGGAGTTCACCGTTGATCTGAATAAACCCCTCGTCTTCCAGGTAAATGTTATTTGTACCCATTAGCATACCCAACTTTCTTCTGATCTTTTTCTCTTGGATTTCAGAAAAGATATTGAGCTTCGCTGTCCATACATTTTAAATCAGTTAGGTCTGTCCTGTAGGCATGCAGTAGCGTGACTGAATTACTATTAACTGTAGTGTCATATTCTTGGATATATAGCGCTTGACAGACCATTGAGCTCTAATTATCGTAAATGTCCGGTTCCACCTTGATTCTCTCCCTTTCTTCTCTTTTTCCAGGGTTTAGAAATTTGTTTCTTACCATTGTGAGACTCCCCAGCCACTGTATTCTCTTTATATTGATATATACATATGGTTTTTTCAACAGGTTGGTCATTTAGGTGAATCTTATCAGGAATGGGTCCATCAACCCATTGTGAGCAAGACAGGGCCTAGATTCTTTGAAAGTGACTTTTGGGAGGTACTCCGTGAATAGCAGATGGCTTATCTTAAAAAAACAATCTGTTAAGTGCTATTACAGCTACTAACAAATCTTTGCCTTCTTTGAAACAGTTCTTGACCCGTACTCGATGGTATGCAGTTCCTAGCATTTGGCTTCCTGTAGTATGCTATTGCATCTCTATGTCTGTGCGTATGGGCCACACAGCTCTTGAGATCGGTTTACTGGTGATTATGGGCATCTTTGTCTGGACTTTTCTGAGTACTCTTTGCACCGTTTCGTTTTCCATATAAACACAAACAGTTATTGGTGAGTGCT
Organism: Eucalyptus grandis; assembly: GCF_016545825.1. Classification (NCBI taxonomy): domain Eukaryota; kingdom Viridiplantae; phylum Streptophyta; class Magnoliopsida; order Myrtales; family Myrtaceae; genus Eucalyptus; species Eucalyptus grandis. The sequence continues at coordinate 27,876,246 of NC_052616.1, forward strand.
ATCTCTCTCTCTCTCTAATGTAGGAATTATCTTTTTCTGAATGTTTTTGGACGTCTTTTCTGACTTTTTTTTTTCTCTTCAACCACACAAAGTTTTTGACATCTCTGAGATTGATTTAGGTGGAACACCATACACTATCTTATTCATGGATGCCATCACAAACATCCTATGGATGGCCTGCGGCTTGTCTTTCCGCCAGCAGGAACAGCTGTTCTTTGCATTCCTGTATGAGTATTTCCTTTGTCCTTACCACCATCCAGTGTTGTTACCTTGCTTTATGTTTTCAGCTAATTGGGTTCTGCCTAGGGTTCTTAGCATATAGTGAAGTTTATCCTAATTACTCTCAGGAGACAGCATATGAACTTTTTATTGGACTGAGTACTCACGGAGCATAGCTAAAAATTATTGAGGATGGAGCACGATTAAAACATTCTGCACGTCTGCTCAAATATTCATCGATGTTTTATTCTGGTCAATTATTTGACTTGCAATTAAGTAAATAACTTTTGAAGCTAGACTTACATGTTTATCAATTACTTTAGCCAGCAAATTTAAAGTCTGATCTTTCAACATTCATTAGTAGAGAACTACAGAATATGCCATGGATGTCATGAAATAGGATGAAAATCCATGTGAAAACTTAGATTAGCTGGATAGTGAGGATGATTGGAAATAAAATTCATAGGCTGGGGTCGGTGTTTTGCTGCAAGTTACAATTAGGGGATTTCAAGTTGAGTCTGCAATCAGTGATGGCTCTCACAGGGTATGAAGTCATAATCAAAATCAGGACTTAATGACAGCACAGTGAAGATTTAACATCTCCCGGCCATTGGACATACTTTATCTTTGTCGTGTGTTGCTTGATGGAGTATAAATTTGCAGTACTGTAATGCATTATGACTATTCCTTGACTTGTTTCGCATAATGAGTGAATATAATGTGGATTATTCAGCTTCAATGGTAGTTTCAAGAAATTTTGTTGGGTGTTTTGGAGTGATGTCGCAGCTGCTTCAGTTAAAAGGGGCACTGCTTCAGCTTTGTCCTTTTTTTTTTTTTCTTAAACGCTAAATCTGCTGATTTTGTGACTTCCGATATTTGTTCTTGCCAGTTCTGGAACTTGGTCAAGCTCATTTCTACGCCTACTACCACTCCAGCATTGTTTGCGGGTGGTTTGCTGGGTTATGTGATATATGACTGCACCCATTACTACTTGCATCATGGACAGCCAGCCACTGACGTGCCACGAAATCTTAAGGTAATACTTGCACATATGCAGCTCTTTTGCTTCACTCCTTAATGCATTGATTTCTCTATTTTCTTCCCTCTATTTTATGGCCTGGCTTTCATTTCTTTTCCATTTTTTTCTTTTGAAAGTTGGTAGAGGCAATCTTGGTTTTGGGTTATTCAGGATCTGATTCTTTCGGATGTGATTGAATTTGAAAACTCACGTAGCACGTGCTAAATTCTCTTGTGGTAAATCCTTATGTTTTGGGCAATTCTTCTCTCAGTTAACCAAAGCTATGTAATTGGCATTTCTTATGCAGAAGTATCACCTGAACCATCATTTCCGTGTACAAGACAAAGGCTTCGGGATCACTTCAACGCTGTGGGACAGAGTCTTTGGGACACTTCCTCCACCGTATGTGGCAGAGAAAAAAAGATAAAGCCAGTGACGCCATTCGTTATTTGTTAATTAATATCTAGCAAGTTTAGGGGGGGAAGATATATTTTAAGCTAAAAAGCATTCTTTCTTCATCTGTCCATTCACTTGGTAAGATATTGCGCTAACTTATCTATCCATGCTTCCGATCGTCACGGGCTTGTTGTGTTTTGTCCTTTCAGCAATGTGGTGAAGAGTCCTGTGTATATGTCTCTGTCCTATCATTTTCAGACAAGGAAGTTTCCAGCATTTATCCAGATGCAGTCTTGTCTATCACTGAGCTTCTGCACGATATTGGCTTGGTTTGCATGTTTGGTGTAACCCATGTGATTGCAATTATTCAAGAATTGTTTTTAATTAGTTATAACTTTGTTTGCAAACGTGCCTCTGCCTTATATGTTACCTGAAGGGGTGATTAACTACTCCAGTCTTTGAATTTTCATCTGATGTTCCATGCATCCCCCAAACCTATTTGGGGTAAAAAAATGGTTCGCTTTGGTCTTTGACCCTTGCGTTAGATATAGCCCATAAACGCTTGGGAATTTTTTCCTTGTACTAGGGCAACAACGTTGGCCCCAGGGCAGACATACATCATGTATCTATATGTGATGTAACCTAAGCAATCATGTGCAAATTGGCAGCGCATGACCCTTTAACCTTTTCCTATTATCAATTCATCCTTCCCTTAGAAACCCCAAGCATCCTCCATCTTGGTCATTCCACGGCCTTGCAAAGACCTCGCCTGACTAGGTTTTCATGGGAGGCGATGATGCCTTTGCTCGTGCCAACGGTGAAGGAGGAGAATAGAGCAGCCATGTCCCCCGCGGGAGTTCCCTCCTGCTTTGCCTCTCCCAACTCTCCTGTCATTTGTTTAGACGTTATTGCGTCTTTCTTTCGTGCATGCTCCCTTTTGAAACATTTGAAGCCAATTATGATCTAATTAGCCACGTAAGGAGAAAAAGGGTGGGACAAAAAAACATAGAATCATCCGTTGCCTAAATAGATTGAAGTGACGGGATTACTTACGCATTAACTGAAAGTTTTGGGAGTCTATTGCATTTAGGGTGTAAGATTTATAATTTCTATTGCACGTAACTTTTAGAGAGAGAGGGGAGTTGGGCAGGCTTTTCCTGTCGGGCCTTTGGGCTACCTATTCTCTGACAGAAGATCAACCCTCCGTGCGACCGGGCCACGATATAGTTTTGATTGAAGAGAGAGACAGAGCAAGGGAAACTAGACATGATGGCCTTTGGTGGTTGAGAGCCATGGGCGCTGGTGGCCACGGAGTTTGACACTCCTGTCGCGGTGGTGGGGTGGTAGCTGCGACCTTGTGGCCAGTGAAGGGGGGGGTTGGAGAGAGAGAGAGCACTTTCATAACCCTCTTCATCGGAAAGCTGTCCACAAATTAAAAAGAGATGGTTCTTTTACTTTTTCTTGTCCGCCACATAAAAAACATTTCATTTAATCGCAATTTCCACCCGGTCCTCCGAACGTCGTGGCGTACCCTGTAAAGCCTCCCAAATCCCCTTCATTGGTCATGTTGTAACAGAGCAGGACGTCCCCACATGGATCGCCATGCCGTCCGGAGTCGGGTCTTGCGATCGCCTTTCACTGTCCACGTAGCGAATTTAATTGGACGTAGGCGGGGCGGATGAATATGTGGACCGGGAAGTGACCGCATCCCGGAGGGCTCGGGCCATTAGGGGCGTGGCCTATTTGTCCTCCGAAACTTATCCTGGACGCGCCGCCATTGAAATTTTGGAGCAAATTTCTAGGCCAGAAGCCAACTTCCTATCTGAGATCTCCATAGTACAGCCACCAAGATTGTTGGCGACCCTATGGAAGTCGTGTAGATAAGCTAATTACGCATCATTGCAACATAGGATTTCTGATGCCAAGGTGCAAAATCGAAGAATGGAAATCTGATCGCAGGTTATTGCATGACTACAGGGAAGAAGGGCTTTTACCTTAGCAACTTGAACGAACATGTCGTTTACAAATGTACCCCTGCCTAATATTATAGGTATAGGGGTGATTAACTACACCAGTCTTTAAATTTTCATCTGATGTTCCATGCATCCCTTAAACTCATTTGGGTAAAAATAGTTCGCTTTGGTCTTTGACCCTTGAGTTAGATAGAGCCCATAAGCGCTGGGAATTTTTTCCTTGTACTAGAGCAACAACGTCGGCCACAGGGCACGCATCCATCATGCATCTAGATGTGATATAACCTGAGCAATCATGTGCGAATTGGCAGCGCAAGACCTTAACCTTTTTCTAATATCAATTCATCGTTACCTTAGGAACCTAAGCATCGCCTAACTTGGTCATTCCACGGCTTTGCAACTCGTGAGAGGAGATGCTGTGCCTTTGCTCGTGCTGACGTTGACGGAGGAGAATGGGGCCGCCATGTCCTCCGCAATAGTTGCCTCCTGCGTTGCCTCGCCCAACTCTCGTGTCATTTGTTTAGATGACGTTGCCTCTTTCTTTCGTGCGTACGCCGTTTTGACGCTTTTGAAACCTAGTATGACTAACAGCCATGTAAAGAGAAAAAAAAGGGTAAGAAAAACCTCATAGAATCACCCCATCACCTAAATAAATAGAAGTGACGGAATTACTTCCGCATAAATTGGAAGTTTTGAGATTCAATTGCAATTAGGATGTAAGTTCTATGATATCTATTGTGTTCAACCTTTTAGAGAGAGAGAGAGAGAGAGAGAGACTGACTCAAAACAAAAATAAAAATAAAAACCTTTTAGGGAGAGAGAGGGGCGGGCTTTTCCTGTTGGGCTACCTAGTCATTGAAAAAAGAAGATCAACCCTCTGCGCTACAGGGGCATGATCTTCTTTTGATTGAAGAAAAAGACAGAGTGAGGGAAGACTAGGCACGATGGCCTTTGGTGGCTGAGAGCCATCGGTGCTGGCGGCTCTGGAGTTTGACATTGACGACTATGGAGCTTGACACTTCCGTCTGGCGAGGTGGTAGCTGCGGCAGCTTTTAGAGACTGCCAGTGGCCGGTCAGGATGAGTTAAAGAGTTTGGAGGTGAAATGCACGAAATTTGCCGAAGCGGCTCAAGCTAGAGAATGTCTTTTGCCAATTCCTTGCGGTTTTGCTGCTGGTGATTGCTATGTGCATCTGCCTGAAGTTCTTATTACTAACATTTATCATTTTCTATCCTATTATCATGCCAACGCGACTCATGTAGCACATATTATAACCCTCTTCGTCGAAAACTTGTCCACAAATAAAAGATGGATCTTTTATTTTTTCTTATCCGCCACATAAAAAACATCATTCAATAGCAATTTTCACCCAGTCCACTAAACGTTGTGGTTTACCCTGTAACGCCTCCCAAATCCCCTTCATTGGTCATGTTTTAACAGAGCGGGATGTCCACATGGGTCGCCATGTTAACTATATTCCCCAAAGCACTATATAATTGCTATATGTTAGGGATTTAAGTTGCATTATTTATTTAACGGCAGAAAAAAATTCATTCATTCATCATCCCATTTATATGAATGAATTCATAAGATCAATTATGACTAGACCTATTTTTAAAGTGTTAAGAATATGTATGACAAGTTTACAGTAATACTGAATCTTGAAATAATTCTTGGTCAATGAATCATTGATAGGATATTAATGATCCTATTGAAACTGATGTGTTTTTAAGTTGAGACCGATGTGTTTTTAAGTTGTACCATTCAGTATTGGATACCTGAAAAGATAATGAGTCACAAGTCATTGGGTATTGTGATATCTGAGCTAGAACACATGTGCTTATCTTGGATAAGTTTATTGAACATGACATGCATAGAACGATTGAAAATGTGGAAGCTTTTAACCGGATCAATGACTAATCATTTGTGCTTTGTTCTTGTGTAAGATCCTTAGATCTGTGTTACGGTGCTAACTTATAAATTGGTGGTTCACAAGTGTGCATATAGACGCTTCTTCAAACCGTCTATGTACTCGATGGTCATAATTTGTTCATATACGATGGCACATGCTTGCGCAACATGAAATCCGTCTTCTTGTTATATATATACAAGATAAAAGATTGATGTCCTATGTAGTCTAATCGTGACATTGTATTAAAATCCTCAACCGGAGTTATAATCGAGAATGCATAGTTCATGTTTCGAAGAATATACATCTCAATTAGATCTGGGCTTATACTTGAATTGATGGCTTGACAAACAATTCAATGGTCTTTGTGCGATCGGGATGTAGTGAGACAGAAGGATTGAATTACCCGGTTACTATAACTGACAAGTTCATATTGTTCTTAAAATATTCACTCTATCTGAGTAATCATGACATATTGCTAGATGTCATTTATGATTTGTAGGAATTGAAGATTGATTGAGACAATCAACTATTTAGTTGTGCTAATGTGTTAGTATAAGTCCTACTGCCAATTTAGTGATGAACTTAGGGATGTAACACATTATAACTAATCATAATAACGTTTGAATGGGAGAGACAATATTGCAAATGTATTTGCAATTAAGGCAATCAAATTGAGTTGGGCTGAAAATAAAAGATTTGAAAGGGGTTTTAGACTTTACGATAGAATCAAATATATGAATTTAGGGATGTTACATATCATAACTAATCAGAATAACATTTGAACGGGAGAGACAATATTGCAAATGTGTTTGCAATTGAGGAGGCAATTGGATCGAGTGGGCTGAAAATAAAAGATTTGAAAGGGGTTTTAGACTTTATAGCTAAATCAAAGATTTGAAGCAGGTTTAAATTCAACGACCAAATTAATAATTCGAAGTGAGTTCAAAATTATAGCTGCATTAATAATTTGAAGTGAGTTCAAAATCAATAACATCATTAATGATTTGAAGTGAGTATGAAATCAATAAAAAAAATTAATAATTTGAAATAGTTTAGGACTTAAAGGTTAAATTAATAATCTGAAACGGTTGTAGATTTAACGGTCACATAGTGATCTAAAACGGTTTCAGAATCAATGGGCAAATTTATAATCTAATATAGTTTCAGATTCAAACAACTAACTAATGTTCTGAAATGGTTTTAGATGTAATGGTTGAATTAAAGTTTTGTAACGGTTAGAAAGATAATGCCCTATAAAGACTTGTAATGGTTATAAATTAATACTTGTAAAATGCTCTGTAAAAGTTACATGAATTAATGCCAAAATTAGTGAATAAAACGGTTTCAAGACTTACGTCTAGATTCAACATTTGAAGGGAGTTTCAACTTAAGGTCCAATTAATTCTCTGAAGCATTTTTGGAGTTAATAAGTTGAATTAAATATGATTTGGGACTAGTTATAAAAAAGACAATTGAGAGAGAAGATTGGATTATGATCAACAATAGTCAAGTGATTATAGTGATAAATCAAATAGTCATACATGAGAGCAATTGCTAGCATAATTGTCATAGTGAGCTTTCTGAAGTTTCTCTCTACTATTCGACGCAAGTTGGTGGTGTGTTTGAATTAGACGCTTGACATTTGTGAGGCTGAAATTGAAGCACTAGAACTGGAGTACGTTAGAACTTGTATCATGAGGAGATCAAACGTCTGTAGTTAGGATCTGAAGAACGTTTGAACGAACATTATAAAAATACTGGGTGTTTGTAATATGGATCCAAACTTATCATAAGAATGTCCAACGTTACGAAAAGACCAAATGTTTGTAGTTAGAATATGAAAAATGTCAAAACCAATGTTGTGAGGACATTTAACATTTGTGGTAAGAATCTGAAGAACATTAGAACCAAACTTTTGAGTAAGGACTATGGGTAATGTGATTAGGCCTCCCCATTTCTTAATGCTTTTATTAAAATGCACGAACAATGCTTTAAAAATATGTGTATGGGCATTTTTACTCTTGTTGTGAATTGTTTTGATTCATTTTTACCTATGCACATGTTCTTGTTTTCGAAACAAAATCTCAATAGCAATATCAAAGTCAATCCTTACACATTTTAGTGCTTTTAATTGTTGATTGCTTCATGTTATTTATATGATTTGATGATTGATTCTAATTTGTGATGAGAATTTTTCAAAGTGGCCTTGTATCTTCATAGCGTTGGTTTTGACGTTTTTCAAAGTCCGACACAAACATTTGATCTCCTCATGGCGCAAATTCTGATGTGCTCTAGTTTTGATGTCCTTTAGTTCTAGCCTTACAAATGTCGGGCCTATAGTTCAAACACACCATCAACACACGTCGAACGGTATAGAGAAACTTGAGAGAGCTCATAACAAAAATTTTGCTAGCAATTTCTCTTGAGTGTGACTATTTGATTGATCACTATCATCACTCAACCATTGTTGATCATCCTAATAATCCTATCTCTCAATTGCCTTTTATAACAAGTCCAAGATCACATTTAATTCTGCTCAATATTCTAAAACCATTTTAAAGAATTACTTTGATCAAGGACATGAGTTCTAAGATCGTTTGAGATACTAATTTGGGCATTAATTTTGTAACACTTACAAAGCATTATTTTAGGTACTAATTTATAATCATTATAAGTCTTTATTTTGAGTATTAACTTTGTTATTATTACAAAACTTTAATTTGACCGTCACATCTGAAACTTCGGAATATTAGTTGGTCATTTGAATCTAAAACCGTTTTAGATCATTAATCTACCCATTGATTTTGAAACCGTTTTAGATCATTAATGTGACCGTTAATTCTGAAACCGTTTCAGATATTTAATTTAGCCGTTACGTTCAAAACCGTTTCAAATAATTAATTTAGCTATTGATTCTAAACTCATTTCATATTATTAATTTGGTCATTAAATCTGAACCCACTTCAGATCCATGATTAGGCTGTAAAGTTTGAAACCCTTTCACACTCAATCTGATCGGCTCAATTGTAAACACATTTGCAATATTGTTTCTCCCGTTCAAATGTCATTTAATTTGTTATGGGTGTGACATCTCTAGGTTCATCGATGAGTTGGTAGTAGGACTTGTACTATCACATTAGCATAACCAAGATAATTGATTGTTCTGATGAATCTCCAATTCTTACAAAATATGAATGACATCTAACAATATGTTATGGCTAATCAAACAATGTGAATATTTCAAGAATATATGAGCTATTAGCTTTAGTGACCTATAATTCAATCCTTCTATCTCACTGTGTCTCGATCAAAAAAGGATTGTCAAGTTACTAATTCAATCATATGGCTAAATTTAACTGACATGTATTTCTATGAGATATGAATTATTCATTCTCGGTTATAAACTCAGTTGAGGATTTTAATATAATGTCATGATTATATTGTATAGGACATCAATCTTTCATCTTGTATATATATAAAATAAGAAGACAAATTCCATATTGCGTACTCATATGCCTTAATATGTAAACAAACTATGACTACCAAGTAAAGAGATGGTTCGACGAAATGTCAATATGCGCACTTATGAACCACAACCATATAATATACAAGTCAGCATTGTGCCTTAAGTCTAAAAGATTTTATACAAGACCAAAGTGTGAATGATTAGTCATTGACCCTGCTAAAAGTTTTCCATATTGCTAAATCATTCTATGTATGTCACATTCAGTGAACTTGTTTGAGACAAGTACCTATGTTCTAGCTTAGATATCACAATATCTAATGACTTATGACTTATCATCCTTTGAGGTATCCAATTCTCAATGGCGAAGCCTGATAACATACTGGTTTCAACATGATCACTAATATTTTTTCAATGATCTATTGATCAAGAACCGTTTAAAGGTTCAATATAATTGTAAACCTATTATACATATTCTTAATCCCTTAAGAATAAGTTCAGTCCTAACTAATCTTGTGGACTCATTTATATAAATGGGACGATAAATTATAATTTCTTTTAAATCCTTAATATGTAATAATTACATGATTATTTTAGGACATATAGCTATGGACCTTGACCATAAACACTAACATTTTTCAACGCGAATCCTACAAGACTTGGCATTGGTCTGCACGAAACCTGGACAAGCCATGTCGTAGCATCCCACTTCTAAGCCACCATCCCCCTGTGAAATGAAAATCGTTTGTACACGTCGAGAAAAATGAAAAAATAATGAACATCTTTATGTAAGTAATGATATACAAGGGCTTCTATTTTTGAAAATTTAATTACTGGAAAGCCTCTTGTTTGAGGTGCAAGCGAAGGCAAGCTACTTGATCAAGTTCGAGTGAAGCCCGAGCAGCTCGAGTGTTTAGCTGCGTCGAGGCTTAAGTGTAAGAGTGCTAGACAACAGTCGACACGCCGGCACAGTTAATTATCATGGCCTTCTATCCAAAAAGAGAGAGGGTTTACTTGGTTCAAGCTAGTGGTACCTGAATTTCAATTGGGGTAGGACATTGCCAAGAGGTGAAGAAATGAGTGAGATGGTCGCCGTAGAGATTGGGATTCACCTGTAATGTCAGAACATACCACTCTTAAAGCAATCGAAACAGAAGAAAACATGAAAAAACATATAAACAGATGAGCACATTGTCCAGAGATAACGATGCGGGTGCAATGCATGCCTCGCATTATTTTTCTTTCATGTTCTCCCAAGAAAAAAAAAGGAACGATTGGAGGAAATCGGAGATGAAGGAAAATAAACGAATAATTACTAGCTTTGAGACACGCGAAGTTGGTATTTTGAAAAAGGAGTTTTTTTTTTTTTCCTGACAACTTGAAAAAAAGGAGTTTAGGTTAAGTATCTAATTTCTCCAAAATTGCTTTGAATCCGAGAGAGAGAGAGAGAGAGAGAGAGAGAGATCCTCTCTCTTGAGCAAATTAATTCTGACTTTGCAAACTGGGCCATGATTCTTCTTTTGCCCTTTTTGGGTTTGGCACAATTTTGTTTTGTGATGGTTGTTTTCAATGCACGATGACAATCAATTAATGAACTTTGATTAAAAGAAAAAGATAGAAGAGTACCATCGATCCAACTTCGATGCTGCTGGCTGTTTGTTCCTCCGGACCGTTGGTAATAAACATTTGACTCGTGCAGAATTGTCCAGGTTTGACGGTCGGATTATAGATATCGATGATTCCTTCCGTCCCATAGAGAGGACCTTGTTTGTAGCCCTCATGGACAAGAACACGAACTGGGAAACAGCAATTTCTCCAAAATGTCACAATTAACTTCCACGATAAGATTCGTTAACATGCGAATCATCGAACAAATTCATAGGATTTCCTATTTACGTACTAAAGCGAGATGATGCTCAAATCTTAAGTTAATTGCTAATGATTCAAAAGAGCAATAAACAAAAGGGATTGGACTTGAGCATATCTTTAAAAAGCTCAAGAGGAAGAAATAGGCAGGAGATCCGCCCAGGGGTGGGAGACCCGCTATGTCACTCCCATATTCCCTCTGTCGAGAAGACACAAATAGATAGGGAATTAAGGAGCCTCATGGTGGTGAAGGTAAACACCATGTCAGGAATTCGATTCTGGCTATCGTCAAGTAGGCAGGTATAATAACCTCCCGCGTTTGGAATGAGTGAGAGTGGGTGAAAGGCCCACTGCATGGTTGGCATGCATTACGGCATTGTCACTAAACCAACAGGCATTGTCACTTCGAAAGAGCAATAAACAAAAGTAATTGGACCTGAGCAGATCTTTAAAAGGCTGAAGAGGAAGAAACGGGCGAGAGATTTGCTTTGGGGTGGGAGACCTCGCAATGTTACCCCCATATTCCCTTTTCTATTGGAAAGACAAAGATAGATAGAATTAAGGAGCTTCACGGTGATGAAGTAGACACCATGTTAGGACTTTGGTTCTGGCTACCGCCGGATAAGCATGTATAGTAACCTCCCGCGCTTGGAATGGGTGAGGATGAGTGAAAGGCCCACTGTTTGGTTGGCATGCCTTATGGCACTATCACTAAATCGAAAGGCACCGTCACTGAATCGATAGACCAACCAAGTACCCCCAATTTAGTGACAGTGCCGTTATTTAGGCAAAGGATGGTCGAAAGCCATTTACTTGTATATGACGATGCAGTCTATGGTGTCTTCCGTTAAATGCCTGCAAATAAGAACCAAGAATTTCATCTCTTTTGAAGAGATAAGAGGTGATGCGAATACGAACATAATATAGCATACAGGATAAAGAGAAATCCAAACATTCACCATTTTTGAAAATCTACTCTCGCATCCTACACATTTGCAGTTGAAATTATCATTTTGCGAGTCTCTTTTGACCTCCTATCATGATGTCCAAACTGAGAAATGTTCATCACTGAAGATGCATACTGGGCGATTTTTTCAATACAAACAGATAAGTTAACGACAATCATTTGATCGTGACGGCGAATCTTGTACCTTCAATGTCCGAACGGGAGGTTTTTCGGTCCGCGGCCGCTGTAGAAAAGGGTGAGACAGTGAATTGCAAGCAGTGCGATTGCTTTCATTTCCATCATCTACCTCTCTGGATTTCCTGAGGATGTGTTCATGTGATGATAGCGTCCAAGCACACTTTTAAGAGGCTTTCATTTCAAGCGAAAAAACAGCAGACGTTCCTTTTTAAACCTTTGCTGCCGATTATGGAAGGACATTTAAGGTCAATAATAGCAAAGGACCATTGTAGATATAGGGAAGGAAATTTATAATGAAGACCACGATAAATTAAAAAATGGGAAACAAAAGACACGGATCAGGGAAAGATTTCTAACGTTTATCCCTTCCAGAGAAAGATATCTAAAATTTCTTAATTAATAAAACTAAAATAATATTTGAATTCCAATATGAAAATCAAAATAACAAAAAATAGCAACGCTTCGTTTTTATTCATTACTGTTTTTATTTGTATATTCGATTTCTTTCTATATATAATATATATTCAATATATATATAAATATGTATTTAGCATTTACTTATTTTATGTATTTAAAGTATTTTACATATAGTAGTAGAGTTTACTATATTTAATGAATTTTTATTAGAGAATGATGAAAAGGGAAAAAAGAGAGAAATAGAAAAGAAAAATATAAAAAAGATAAAAAAATAATAAAAAAATAAGCAAATAAAAATTAAGTAAGCTAGAGTGTTGTGAGAGATCCTTGCCACCTTTGTTCAAGTGGCCATATAAATTTCAAAGAAGGGCCCGGAATACTCTTATTTTCTTAAATGAAGGCTTAAAGTTGACTTTATTATGAATAAGGGCCAAAGTGCTTTTGTTTTCTCATATAAAGGCCAAAAGTGAACTTCTTTTAAATAAGGGTCTAAGTGATCATATAAATTTCAAAGAAGCGCCTTACTTCACTAGCTGAATGGCATTTTCGTCTTTCACTTTCTAAAATATTTTCCTTTTTCTATTTTTTCTTTTTCTTTTCCCTCTTCCTTTCATTGACCATGGCAGAGGTTGACGTACTTAGGTGAGGGTTGCCCTTGCTCTACACTGGCGAGTGTGGCCCTCACTTGAGGCCGACCTTTGCCGGCCATCGAGAATGCTCAGTGATAGTCAAGGGAGGGAAAAATAAAAATAAAAGGAAAGGAATTTTTTTTTTAAAATTTACTTAGAATTTTTTTACTACAATACTCTTTTTCGATGGTTGAAAAGTCACGGGCCGGCCTAAAGTCATACTTTCAAATGATTTGGGCCATTCATGCCCTCATTAGAAATAATGTTTATTTAGCGCCCATATTTGAGAAAATGAAGGTATTTCAGAACCTTATTTGAAATTTTCTTTTTACACTGCTATGTCATTCAAACTTGACAATGTACATGATGGGATGTGAAAATATTTGGTTTTTTTACTATAAATAATTAAATAATTTATAGGATATAATAGAATCCCTGAATTTTTTTATCGTCTCCTATCCAATCCTATTTTGACTTAAAATTCAAACAACCAAACCTTAGATCATTGAACATAGAAAGAAATTCTTGATTTGGGGACTTTAAATTAACGCCAAATTAGAAAAGACTTTCTCTTCCTTTTTTGCAAGTTAAGACAAATGATATACATACACACACGGATTTATGCATATATATTTGTTAGAGCATTTGTATATAAAATCATGCATGCACATATTAGTCAATAATTTTTAGAACAATCGACAAAAGTTCCATAAAATACTTTGTGGCAGGAGAGCATGAGTTTCGTACTCACATGTTTTTAGACTCCTTATTTGCCTCCTTAATTCTTTTTTTTTTTTTCAATTTTTTTCATTACGTCAAATTCAGTCCTACATGTGGGGGGAGTATTAGAATGTTTAAATATTGAGGCATGCCTTCATCTCGACTCATTTGTTGTTGCTTTTTTGAGAATTTTTTTATTTTGTTCAGAATTTTCTAAAAAAAAAATACTTTGCCTTAGCAACTTTTATAACATTTATACGTTTCAAAAGGTTCAGGTTTTCTTCACCGTTCAAATTGCAATTTGATTGCTAACTGAAACAATGGTAAAGGAAAACCTATTTTTCTTCAGATTTGTCCGTTCAATGTTTGAGATCTGTTTCCTATTATTGTTGTCCTGCATCATGAAATCCAGAGCAAGCAAGGTCTATGTTCATATATTTGTTATAAGCTTCATCCTATACGAAATTACTTACATGAGCAGTGGGGAGATGTGGCCAATGAAAGAATTCTACTTTTGTACATCACATGGAACTGTTGTCTTATTAAATCTACTTTTGCTGTCTTCCCATTAGGGACGGTTTCATAAAGACACTCGGCCCAAATGTATGGTCGGTCAGTTGGGACAGACCCGTGTTCTCTATTTAAAAATTTGAATTGTCATATAGTATTCATGAAGTGGACAAATAAGAAATAGATTAGAAGTTAACAAAAAAGAAAAATACTTACATCTCTCTCCCCGACAAAATTTCTGGGCGATATTTATCTAACTTTTCAAGAGAATTTTCATGGAAAACACGACATTTCTAGAAAATAAGAGGAATCAAGCTATCAGACCGTTTCTCCTGTTATTTGTCTTGTTGCAAGAAGTTTGAGAGGCCAAAACTTCCGCAATATGAATCTTATCGCTACGACAATTTTTTTATGGCAACATTGCTTTTGATTTTGTGTAACTTTTTAAGTGTAATTTCATGGAAGATATGAAATTTTTAGAATATAGGGGAATTGCACAGGCGTCTCCCATTATTTATTCTATTGCAAGAACTTGGATAGAGAAAAACTTATGGAGTGTGAATTTGATCGCTTCAATGCTCTTTTCGGGCGACATTTCTTTTGATTCTGCATAACTTTTTGAGAGGATCCTCATGAAAAGATGAAATTTCTGGAAAATAGGAGGAGTCAAACTATTACACGCTTATCTTCTATTATTTGTCCTCTTAAATTGCAATAGGACAGATATCGGGTAACACACTATAATAGCTCGATTCCTCCTATTTTCTAGAAATTTCTTGTTTTTATGATATTTCTATCAAAAAGTTATGCAAAATTAAAAGAAATATCACCCAAAAAAGTTGTTGGAGTGATGAGATATGCACTTTGGAAGTTTTACTGTTTCAAATTTCTTGCCACACGACAAATAACGAAGGACACATTGTAATAGCTCAATTCCTCCTTTTTTTTTTTTTTTTTTTTTTGTATTTTTCATGAGATTTTTCTCAAAAGTTATGTTGAATCAAAAGAAGTATCACCCAAAAAAATTATCGGAGAAATGAGATACACATTTAGGAAGTTTTCCCCTCTCAAACTTCAAAGGAGAGAAGATATATAACAATGCCATCTAACCAAATGGCCTCAAAGTGGAGTAGTGCTCTAAAGTTACTCACTTTGCTTCCATTTTCATATTATACTAGGCGTATGCCTACTCATCGGTTTTCTACCAAATATAATAAAAGGATAGCTGAATTTTTAAATGTAGATTTTCCACACGTGGTATTTGAATAAACTGATATGTATGTATGTATGTATGTATGTATGTATGTATGTATGTATGTATGTATGGACATTAGATGATATTTCATATTGTTTATGTTTTCTCAAGAAATGTTGTATGTTTTGTTTGGTATACCTCCAGTACATTTGCTTCTTAAAGTATTTTAGTTCTGTATAATTTTTACATACACAAAAATTGGAAAAAATATTTCCTAAATGGGGAGTTACAAATAAACAGATGAAATAATAAAGAGAGTGAAAGAAGGAAAAAGATAACAATGTGCCATCTAAGCACAAGAAGTTTACTCTAGGGGCCGCGTAATGAGAATGACTTGCATGAGATGGACCAGGTCCAATTCATTTTTGGGCTCGAAATTGATTGAATTTGCCTAGTAAAACTAATGCAAAAATTGAATCACTTCATTTGGGTCGAGTAGAGACAATCTCAATTAAGCCCATGACAGATATAAATTATAGAGAAAAATTCAGCTTAAATCCCAGGAAAGAAAAATTTGAATGATGTTCATGGTTGGCATAAGACATAAATGGTATGTACAGTCATATTAACGCATAAATCTCTTGAAGGTTCCAAAATAAATTACATCTTTCCTAACCTCAATAATCTAAATTAGAATCTACGATAAGATTAGACTCCATTTATTTCACAAATAATGAATGATCTGAAAAAATTTCCTAAAAAAATCGGTTCTATTACTTATAAAAATGTATGAATGAAAAATATTTTTACTATCCATGAAAATATTTAAATACAAATTATTGTCAATAATGAAAATATTTTTAAGTGATTGATTATTTCAAGTGATATAAGTAATCATTTTTAGGAAAATATTTTTCAAATCATTCATTTACCGCAAAATAAACAGAATATAAATCCTACTTCTTTTTTTTCCTCCATTAACTTTTATTTTTTCCCATTTTTGTTCATAGTTGCTGGCGAAAGAATGACATATGTTTATAATATTCTATGTCAATAAAGAAAAAGGTTTTCATAAGACGTGTGTGCTGGTTTATTTGGTCAAAACAAGTGTTTCATTGAGATGAAACGAAGGACCGCCTAAATTTCTAGCAGATGGCGAGCAAGATACTAGGTCAACTTATATTGGAGGCAGCAATATCTAAGTGGAAGAGGACAAGGACTTATGGGAATATGTGCACTTATCGACCATTCCACGGACAACTGTCCCCCATATATCTCACTAATTTTATCACCAAATGTGAAAATGAGTGGAAATGCTACCACATTGTCAAGATCTACGGATAATGGGAAATTTGGTACACCGACAATAAATAGACGGTTATTGACAAGTACATGAATCATCTTGTGGCTTTTTGGATAAGGATGATCGAAAGCTGATGGTTTGTATATGTCAGTGCAGTCTATAATATCTCCATTGCATGCTTGCACAAAATAAGAATAGGGAACTTCATCTCTCTTTTGAAGCGATAAGTGGTGAAATAAATATAAACATAATATTTTACAGGATAAAGAGATTGAGGAGGATGGTCCCCTCACATCCTACAAATTTTTGTTGAGAAAATTGTATAAGAGATCTTAAACCCATTGTATAATAACGAATTTAGTTCTAAATTTTTTAATTTGACAATTTAATCTTAATTTTTAATGATTTTCTAATGTAGTTTTCTTGACCAATTTGGGTTGGAAATTACTGATGTGGATACTAGCTATCTAATGTGGATGGTTTTTGCAAATTTTTTTAATGAAATTTTCTAAGTTTTTCATTTTTTTCTTTTATGACTTATTTTATTACTCTGATCAAACCATAGGGAAGTGAAGCTGCGAAGCCTAATTGACTTTATGATTATTGCCCTTTGAAGAGATTCAACAGCTACAGTGGAGCTTGGAACGAGGTTCTGTGAGTAAGTAAAGAAATTTACCTCGTCGGAAAATCGCGGATAAATGAAAAGACGATTCTTTGATTTTTCTTTTGCCACATTAAATACCTTATTCAATTGCAATTTCCACCCGGTTCACCCAACGTCGTGGCACATCTTGTAACGCCTCCCAAATTTCCTTCATCGAGCACATCGTAACAGAGCAGAACGTCCACGAGTCAACGTGCCGTCCGGACTTGGAGGCACCAATTTTTTGTTGCTGTTCATGTAGGTAATGAGTCGGATGTAGCTAGAGTGGATGAATACGTGGTCCGGGAAGTGACTGCTCCCCATCGGAGGGCTCGGGCCGTTAGTGGCGTGCCCTACTTGTCCTCCTAAGCTTATCCTCGATGCGCTGCCGCCAAAATTTTGGAACAAATGTCTAGACCAGCAGCCCCATCAGTTGTCTGCTATCTCCAGAATAGAACACCCGAGATCCTTTGCGGCCCTGTCACGAAAGTCATCGGTCAAAAAGTTATGTACCATCAAACAGCTGAGAAGAAGTAATTAGAAAATTTGACATACTCCCTGTGGATGTCGTGTAGATGAGGTAATGACACATCACTGCAACATAGGATTTCTGATGGTAAGGTACAAAAAAGGAGAATGGAAATCTGACCGTAGATTATTACTTGCTTACAGGGAAGTAGGGGTGAGCATCAGTCCAGGGTCAATCCTGGACCGACCTTGATTAGCCCAACCCTACTGGTTCTAGTCCGATTATTAAGGAAACTGGGTCGGTCATTGGTCCTAGAATTTTTGGACCAACACTATGCGAGTTGGTCCTCGATTTGAAGAGTTCCGGGTTGGTCCAATCTGGACCAACCCCGAATATATATAATATTATGGGTTAATACCCTAAAAACCATAAACCTGGTACACTTGTGACAAATTTACTTAAAACTATTTTTTTAACCATGAAAAACCCCAAACTGGTATACTTGTAACAAATTTACTCTAACTGATCATAAAAACCCTAAACTAGTACATTTATGACAATTTTACCCTAAAATAATTTATTCGACCGCAAAAAACCCAAAACTGGAAAATTTGTGACAAATATACCCATCCGCTAAATTGGATTAATACCAGAAAAAATCACAAAAATTGTAGACTATGACAAATAGAGCGTAAAATCTCAAATTGATATACCGGTTAAGCATCACGTGTCATTTAACTTAATAAATTGACAATAAAATTTAATGAAAACTAACAGGGTAAATTTGTCACAAATGTACCAATTTGAGGTAAATTTATTAAAAGTATACCAGTTTGGGGTTTTTGGTGGTAAAAAAAATAGTTTGGGGTAAATTTGTTACGGGTGTACCCAGTTTGGGGCTTTTCAGTATTAACCCAAATATTATTTATAATATTTTTATATAGAAAATCTTAAAATAAATGGCGTCAACAATATTAAACAGCTGTTTTAGTGAGGAGTTTCACGTAATTTTACATTATTTTTTAATAACTTGAATTTTTAATGTTTTTTACGGCGTCAATAGTCATAATTTACGAAAGAGGAAAATATTTTTGTGAGAAGTCCTCATGGCGTCCAAAAAAGTATAAACAACTCTTTATGATATCCTCCTCTAGTATTCATTATCTTTTGTTTTATTTGTCCTCTTAGTCTTCAATTTGCCAAAATCAAAAGAAACAACTTTTTCGCTTGCCACTCGACACTCGCCTCGCTCGCTTTGGGTCACTTGTGCTGCTCGCCGCTCAATGTTTGCTTGGCTTGTTGCTCCCCACTTAACATTCGATGCTCATTCTATTCGATGCTCATTCTATTCGATGCTCACCCCACTTGACTCTCACCGCTTGTTTTTCTTAGCTGACCTCGCTCATTATCAAACCTATTGAGTCAATAAGGTCTTTGGTTATCATTTCAAAAAGTACAAAAAATGAAATAAAAAATTATTGTTTAGTTGTGGGTTGACCTTGAAATCGGACCGAACCCATTGGGTCAATCCGGTTCTCAATCATTTTTTTTAAAAGTACACAAAATGAAATAAAAAATTATCGATTGGTTCCGGTTGACTCTAGAACCAAACCAAACCCATTGGGTTGGTCCAGTCTTCGGTCTCAAACTCAATAGGGTCGGTCCTCGGTCTCAAAAATTGAGAACCAGTACTGTGCGAGTTGGTCCTAGGGTTAGGGGGTGGATTGGCCCAACCTAGACCATGCTCACCCCTACAGGGAAGGGCTTTACCCGTTCAACATGAGCCACTACGTCGTATAGACTCACACCATAAGCATTGACATTTCGCAACACAGATACAATGGGAACGTGGGGACTGATCTGCACAAAACTTGGACAAGCCATGTCGTAGCATCCCGTTGCTTCGCCACCGGCTCCCTGTGAAATTAGAATCGTTTATACACGTTGAGAAAATAAAACATGAATGTATTTACGTAAGTGAAATACTAGGGCTTCTATTTCGAAAATGTCATGACTGGGAAGCCTCTTGTTTGAGATGCAAGTAAGGCAAGCTACTCTGTGAGATCCTCGAGTTCAACTGGCCAACTCGAACTCAGCTCAACCAGGTTTAACTGAGGCCTGAGTAGCTCGAGTGTTTAGCCGTATCAAGGTGGATGTGTAATAGTGCTAGACAAATAGTCGACATGCCGACACGCCGAATTATCATGGCCTTTTATCCAAAAGAGAAATAGTTCAAAAGCTAAGGGTATCTGAAGTTCTAATCGGGTCAGGACATTGCCATGAGATAGGGACTTACTGCCCAACGAGTGAAGAGATGAGTGAAATTGTCGCCGTAAAGGTTGGGATTCACCAGTAGTGTCAGACCCTATCACTCTTAAGCGATCGAAACAGCAGAAAACATGCAAGAAACACGTTAATAGATGAGCACATTGTCCAACGGTAACAATACGGGTGCAATGCATGCCTCGCATTTTTTTCTTTCCATGTTCACCCAATGCCAACCCTAGAAAGGTAAAATGAACATACTTATTTAGTTTAATCTAACGTGGATGTTTTTCTTGGACCATGTTTTTTGCCATTCCTGATTGAGAAAAAATACTTTGACATTGTGACATTTACACGTTTCAAAAGGTTTCAGGTTTTCTACAACCTTCAAATTGCAAATTGATTGCTAGCCGAAACAATGGTAAACGAAAACCCATTTTTCTTCAGATTTGTCTGTTCAAAGTTTGAGACCTGTCGAGTATTATTGTTGTCCTGCGTCATGAAATCTTTAGCAAGGTCTATGTTCATATATTTGTTATAAGCTTCATCCTATACGAAATTACTTACGTGAGCAGTGGGAGTTTTTGCCAATGAAGAATTCTTCTGTACATCGCATGAAACTGTTGTCTTATAAAATCTACTTGTGCCGTCCTCCCAATAGGGGTGGTTTCATAAGGACACTCGGGCCAAATGTACGGGTGGTCAGCTGGGATAGTGCCAGCTTGTGCTGTTCCTTCCTTCTTGACTCTACCTGGTAAAAAGCCGCCTGTTCTTTGTTAAAAAACAATTGAATTGTTTTTTAGTATCCATGAAGTGGACAAACAAGATATAGATCAGAAGTTAGCACAAAAGAAAAATACCGACACCTCTCTACCCGACATAAATTTTGGCTGAAATTTCTTTGTATAACTTCTCAAAGGATTCTCAAGGAAAACATGAAATTTCTAGAAAATAAGAGGAATCAAGCTAATACAACACGTCTCCCAATTAATTGTTTTGTTGCAAGAAGTTTGAGAGGGTATACGGAGTGTGTATTTGATCTGTATGATGATCATTTTGAGTGACACTTTTTTGATTATGCATAACTCTTCGAGACGATCCTCATGAAAACATGAAAGTTTTAGAAAATAGGAGGAATCAAACTGTTACTCCCATTATTTGTCCTCTCAAACTTCTTGCTATAGGACAAATTCGGGTGACACCCTCTAATGGCTCAATTTTTCCTATTTTTTAGAAATTTTGTGTTTTCATAAGATTCCTCTCAAAAAAATAAGATTCCTCTAAAAAAATTATGCAAAATCAGAAGAAATATTGCCCAAAAAAAAGTTGTCGGGAGCAATGAGATACACACTTTGGAAGTTTTACCCTTGCAAATTTCTTGCTACAGGGCAAATAATGGAAGACACCTTATAATAGCTCGATTTCTCCTATCTATAGAAACTTCATGGAATTCATGAGATTTCTCTTGAAAAGTTAAGCAAGATCAAAAGAAATATTGTCCAAAAAAGTTGTTAGGGCGATGAAATACGTAGTCTGAAATTTTGCCCTCTAAAACTTCAAGGGGAGAAGCTGTAAAAATTCCATCTAACCAAATGGCCTAACACCCTTTTTCATATTGAATTGACTACATTATCATTATGGACCCCACTCTTGATTTAAGATTATTTCTTATGTTTTGTTTCTTGTTTTTTCCTTTTGTTTCAATCTTTCTAGAGACGAAATTATCCATACTTTTCTCAAACAACATTTATTCAAACGCGCTCTTGATTTAAAATTTTTGATTGTCTTCTTTTCTTATTTTTTTAGTTTTTCCAAAAAATTATTTGGTGTATAGCTAATAATTATTTGACCAAAAAAAAGCTAATTATTTTGTTAATGAGTTGTGTATTTCTTTTTTTTTTTTTTGAACAAGGAAACTACTATTCAAAAAAAAAAAAAAAAAAAGCCTAAGCACAATTAAGAGTGAAAAGAATCATCTACCAATTTTAGTACACATTTTGTTATAACTTTAGCATGTGTCATTATGTTATAGATAGTGTATTTTAACTGCTCAACTTTCATTTAAGTGAATCTATTTGTCAAATTTTCAATTATTTATTGTGCGATGCATTAAATGTTTTGAATGGCCCTAATACATTCTTCTATTTATGGCAACAAACTTCACAAACTTCAAGAGGATAGTCAATCAAATGAAATACGATCTTTCTCCTCTGACTTGCAATAGAAACATTATGTCAATCATGACAACCACCTCCCCTATCGCAATAAAAAAAAAAAAGAACATATTTGACTTTGTTTAACCGTTTTCATAGAGATAACATAACCTTGAGCAAGAGAATGCATCCATACGCTATTCAAAAGATCTCGTGGCATTAAAAAAAATTACTTGGTAAAGTTTGAAATGAATTTATAGATGCAATTGATTCCTATTTTCCTTTTGCAGTTTCATCATCAATAAATAAATGTAAGCAAAAAGTAATATTGTCTTCCAAATGCACTACAAAAATAGTGCAATAAAAGATGAGTAAATTGTGTATAATGCATACATCAACCATAATAACGAAGTCGCTATTCAATCGCGAGGATAATTTAGGGAAATAAAGTAATAATTTGTAGAGACAACTAATATTTCATTACTTTGATATACAATTAGTGCTTGTTCAGTTTTGCAGCAATGGAGATAACTTTAGAAGAAGACATACATGAAGGAAATGCTGTGATATACTGGGTGCAGAAGAAGCAGGATGAAAAAAGTGTTTGAAATGAATGTTGATAGTTTTATCTTTTAGTAAAATTGAAGTAAAACGAAAGAAAGAAAAAGTATAAGAAATAATGTTAAATCAAGAGTGGGACCTGTATAAAATTGTGTAGTCAATTCAACGTGAAAAGGGGTGTTAGGTGCCAATAGTGGGAGCCTTTTTTTAAGGTTAATAATAGAGAAGAATGTTATATAGCTTGTTATCAAGCCCACAATAAATAGTTAAAAAAATAAACAAAAAACGTAGATCAGGGAAATATCAAATACTGATTAAGGATCCCCATCCAGATAAAATGAGATTTTTGAACATAGAAGGAATTTCTTGATTCGGGATTTCAATCTATTAGACACCAAAAAATGACCAAATTTTGGTTTTAATCAACAGTGACAGAAGCCGACAGTAAAATTGGCAATGATTACATACAATTTTTCAAATATCTATTTTGTACGTGTTAGGAATGCATTTATTTGGTTGGTAGTGAAATATCATTCACATCACGCCAAAGAAGCACCAATCTCGCATGGTTATGCTTGTACTATAGTAAAGTAACAGGGAACAGTGACACAGTGAGGGAGAGGGGCCAGAGTGTGAGCAGCGCTCCGACCGGATCGGGAGGGCGGGTTGGGGGTACTGTTAACAGCGAAGCGTAAATGGTACCCGGTAGCTAGATTCTAGAAAAAATTACTTTGATAGGCTTATTAGGGAAAAAATAATTAAATATTCCAGGCCAGTTGGTAGGGTATCATAACTATATTGGGAGGGTCATAATCGACGTCTATTCTTTAATTCGGCGTGAAGATTTTGAATGCATCATCGACATCTTTTTTGCCGGGTCGGTTAAATGCTCATTGTCCTCTCTCCTTTGGCTCGACCCTTTTCAACAACTCAATGGAATTTCCACACCATGCGTGCCCATGTGTGAACGCCATATGCCATTCCCAAAGTCCAACTCGAGTCGCAAATTGCCAAAACACATTATTCACGTTAATCATGTCCGTGAAACCAGACAATTACTGGGGGGTTTGTCTTGACTTCAACAACCAACCAACCGTGGCCAACCACCACGAGTTTGTCCTCCTACGTCCGACCTTTCGTGAATCTTTCCCGTGGGGTTCTCACGCCTTTCCGCTATAATAACACTTAAGCCCATTCCCGCTTCCCAAATTATTGCTCAATCGAGGACTTTAACTCCCACCCCTCGTGCAGATTAGCCTGGCACAGTAAAGGGGAATATTCTTCGGCGTTTGTTTCCATCTACCAAATTTTGTATCAAATCTTGCTTTTGCCGTTTTTTAATCGAGTCTTATTAATGAGCGTACATGGGACGCTGTTAATGATATGGTAACAAAATCATTTTATCCATGCATACTTTAGTCAATAAAATCTTTTCACCCACGCTTTAATTGTCTATAATTGTTGACTCACAACGACTCTTGGTTGCCATGCGTATGCTCCTAATTGACTGGTAGAGTGACTTCATGCAAGACATCATGCCTCTCTTCATGTAGTAAAATTAAACATAGTGATTCAATGCCCTCATTTCGATATTTGGAATGCGCCATCTGATACTAGGACAAGCTTGGAAGGATACGAAGGGATACAGAAACCAAGTGTTACATGCCGTTCGTTCCTCAATCAAGGGATATCTAACACGTTCATTGCCCTCCGCTTGCTGATGTGACAACGTTTACATGAGAGAGGGGAGGCTGGCCCCCGCATATAGCTGAAGAGGGCCTGGCCTGGCCGCGGCTGCTACCCCTCGCAATGGCAAGGTGAGAGCAGAGCGGACCTCCTTAGACCGTGGCATGTCCCTGCCATCAGCTCTAGGTAAACGCAACTAAGTCCGGTTAGTAGCCACAAACATGCAAGGGTTGAGTGACCTTGCCTGGCCTCTGGCGAGGTTCGTTAACCTTTGCAAGTGCCAGCCTTCCTCTCTTTCCTCCATTTTAATGCTTATTTTATATCACGGAAGCGGGTGCCCTATCAGTTTCACATTACAATTTTCCTAGCATTTGTAATATCATGGCAACATAATCATCCGAATTGCTGATATAAGGTATTGGAGTTCGCATGTAGATGAATGAAAAGAAGATAAGAGGACTGAGACTGAACGTGTACTTAATCCATAAGTGGAAATATAAAGCAAGTGTACTTAACCTGGAAAAGAATTGGAATCGACTGTCCTAGAAGCCATCCTTCGGAAATTCATATGAGTGCTGGAGTACTAACGTAATCTCCAAGGAGTTAACGGAGTGGTCAAACATTTGGTTCAAATGTTACAAACAATCCCACGCTAGGGCTTGTGAATGAAGTCTTACTAAATACGCACAAATGGTGTAGTTTGCGTGCATTCGGAGAGACTATATTTGTCAAAGATTCGGATAATCCATCCTTATTTACTTGAAATGAAAACAAAAAATAATGCGATTACTCATAAAAAAAGTAGGCAATCTTAGGAGTAGAAGAACTAACATTGGACAGGCAGAAGAAATGGGAATGATATATAAGCATTGAATGATTAACCAAAAAGGTCACGAGGTTTCCTCACTCCTCGCACTCACATGGTAATAGTATACTGAAATGGATAGATCACCTCCCACGTTCACGTGAATTCATAGTACATAAAAGGGTAAGAAATCCAAATAAACGATCATCAACGTTAAAGTAAATAGAACTCCCTCTTCATGACGTGGGCAATGGAATAGTGCCCTTCATGTGATTCAACTGAATTATTTCCCATGTCATGATACACAAATTGACTTTCCCACAAACAACCTTAGGAAAAGGTCGCCATACGTTTTGGTCAATCTATACGGAAGTTGATTAAGGACGTGATTTGACAAGCAAATGCACTATTGGCTACTCAGCCGCTATGATTTGCTTGGCGGTACAGCAAGTTGATTCGTGGATTTCCCCATGCGTCAAACCCTAAGTTAGGATTCTAGGATTCTATATCGTGGGACACGTGGAGACATCAAACAAGATGCTGACGTCGCTTTATAAACAGATATTGTAATCAATCTCGGAAAACATAGACAATGCTGGTTCCTGTTAGACAATGACAGCCACCCTTTTAGGCCATCACACCCCTAAAGCATTTGGTAAGGTTATTCATTCAATGCTTAGCTTTTAAAAAAAAAAATATAGATCATCTTTTACAGCTGTTTGGATTATCCTATGTCGGTCCCGATGGAATGGAATTATGATGTTCTATAAATATGAAGGATTTTGAGTTAATTTTTGAGGTGAAAGAAGTTTAAGACAACAAAATATTAATATCAAAGCCTAGTTACCATCAAGTCCAATTTAATAGTTACATGAGAGATTCAGTTTATTGCCATTCCGATCTAGGGCTTGATGTGTGAGGATGAGATAGTTGGTTGGGTCTGCCCTTTTGTTGGGGCCAGCTAACAACAGCTTAGGCGGGAAGATATGAGATCAACATCAGAAAATGGAAGTATAGAGAGAGAGAGAGAGAGAGAGAGAGAGGTGTGCAAACCGATATTTGTATTTGATTATATGCTCACAGTACACACTGCCACGCAGTTACTTCCAAGAGGGGGAAAAAGGCCAAAATCAAAAAGAGCAAAAAGAAAGGAAAAAGAAAGAAAAGAAAGAACAACCACAAGCCATCGAACTCTCAAGTGGTCCAAGCAAATCTTACACTAATCATATAACACTCTCTAATTCCCTTTCTTCACAGGAAGAGGAGGAATGCTTTGCTCATGCCTGAAAAAGTTATCTGGGTCCACCCTGGTCTTGACCTTAATCAACCTGTAGAAATTGCTCTTGAAATACCTCAAACCCCAAGAACTTGCCTCCATCATGCTGTTGACGCCTTTCTTGTTCATGCCCAAATCAAGGTCCCTGTAGTTCACGTAGGCCTCTCTTGGATTCTTGGACACATAATTTCCCATGTAGTCATAAAGCTTGCCGATCCAGCTCATATGCCTGGCCATGCTTTGGGTCCCATCCTGCCAGGTCGCCACATACTGGATCTTGAACAGTGTGCCTCGCCTGTGCGGGAACGGTGTCGCCGACTCGGGGACCCAGGCCATCGCCCCACCGTATGGGTTCCATATCATGAACGGGACCTCCTCCTCAAGGTATATCTTCCACAGGCCCAAGAGACCCTCCTCGGGGATCGGGGTTCTCACGAAGTCGGACTTGGCCTTGAAGTAGTTTCGGAACAGGGGTTTCCCCTGTAGGAGGACCTCCGGGGCGGTCGTATTCGGGTACCCTGCAATGTACAGGACCGACCCAATCCAGCTTGTCTCGACACAGTCGGCCCGCGTCAATCCCAGCTCCGGGAAGCCCTTGCCCATGATTCCAAGGAGGGTGTTCGCGTCTCCCAGAAAGAGGGCGTTGTAAGCAGTCAACACGGTCCGGTTCTCCGTCAGGTTGGCGCTGGAGGCCTGGATGATGACTCTGATGAAGAGCCTGTCGTCGAGCTTTGGCGCTACGTTTTGCCATTTGTACAGGACCTTCGTCGCGCCTTGTTCGAGGGCCTTGGCGACCGTGAACACAGTCACGGTCTCAGGCACATTGACCAATTTCAGCTTCCAAGCCAGGATTATGCCAAAACTGCCTCCGCCGCCTCCCCTGAGTGCCCAGAACAGGTCCTCTCCCATCGCCTTCCGGTCAAGAATCT
This sequence comes from Eucalyptus grandis, assembly GCF_016545825.1. Taxonomy (NCBI): domain Eukaryota; kingdom Viridiplantae; phylum Streptophyta; class Magnoliopsida; order Myrtales; family Myrtaceae; genus Eucalyptus; species Eucalyptus grandis. The sequence goes on from NC_052616.1 coordinate 27,903,797, forward strand.
TTCCCTTGGCGTCGACCATCCGGACGTCGATCACGTTGTCGACCCCAAGCCCGAACTTCCTCATCATTGACCCGTAGGCCCCGCCGGTGATGTGGCCACCGACGCCCAAGCTCGTGCACAGGCCCATCGGGAACCCGTGGACCTTGCTCTTCTCAGCGATCCGGTAATAGACCTCCCCATTTGTGGCCCCTGCTTAGCCCACGCCGTGCCGCGGGGGATGTCCACCTCGATGGCCCGGAGTTGGGACAGGTCGAGCACGACGAAGGTGGGCTCGATCTGGGACACGTAGGAGACCGCCTCGTAGTCGTGGCCCCCGCTCCGGACGCGGAGGGTGAGCCCGAGCTGCCTCGAGCAGAGGACAGCAGTTTGGACATGGAGCTCAGCGAGTGGGGTGAAGATGATCACGGGCTTTGGCACCGTCGGGAGCAAGTACCGGAGGTTGTTCGCCGTCGAATTGAGGACGGACGAGAAGGAAGAGACGTTATTCGGGGTGTAATACGAGGAAAGAGGAACGGAGTTCTTGGAATTGGTCGAGAGGCAACGAAAGAAGGTCTGCTGAATCGGGTAAGTCGCAGATGTCCATGGAGACGATGCGACCATGAAAAGCAAAAGAATCTGTGAAAGCAGCAGAGAGCTATGAAACGCCATTTCTTGGGTCGATTCGGCTCTGCTCTCGTCAGTTGGTTCGATTGAACGTTTGATGGGTCGTGTATATATAGTGGAATTTCATGGCCTAGATAACGTGTGGATGATCTAATGCCGACATCACTTAGGGTTTTCAAGGTCTTCCATTATTTCAGCGTGGGGTCGTCTAATGTAATTATTGCAAAAACTTCCGGTGAATATGCATTATTTGATTGAAGTCCTTGTGTGGAGCCAAGTAAAGGTAACCAGCCTCCCCTAGTCCGACCGTCGAGGTGAAGACAGACGTTTTCCATAATATACTAATTAACGGTTATACCACGTAAACCTATAAGAAACTCGTTTCCTTTGCTCTTATTCCGCAGCCAGCAAGCACGCGAATAGTCATATGAATTGATCAGTTTGGGAGAAGGTCGTTCTTGATGCGGAATTCCGGAACTATCTGATAGGTCTCGGTACCGAAATATTGAAACCGGAAAGTGAACTTGTTATGCTGAAAAACTGGCCTGGAATCGGTCGTTTCCCAGCTCTATCACTGGAGAAAAATTGAATCACATAGACGGATGTTTGCCTTGGAGGCACGGTAGCATCTACATAAAGTAATGTCTTTATTGGAAAAAATTTGAATGTAAAACCCAATTATACATGAATATTTATTCTATTCATCAAGATGGTATTCTCTCCTGGTAAAATCTTTAGTTACTGCTACTCGCTATAATTACCATGGACAAAATAAGTACGAGAAAAGCCTTTAGGACTTTTGCTTTTTCTTTAAATTAGTTGCCGGTTTGCGTTAACATACTTTACGACTTGTGTTCTCCATAAACTTTACGACTTGTGCTTCTCTCTAAACAATCTTTAACTTTTTCTTTTAATTACTATATTTCTACCTTTTCAAGGGACTTTCATTAGTTGAAAGATTAAAAGCTGTTTCCAAGAAAATGTTAAGCGTTAAGATATGTTTAAGTTTTCTTTGAAAAGCATAAAAGTAGATGTCATGATAGAAGAGAGATACTAGATGTGTCAATTTTTGTTTTTGTTTTTGTTTTTGTTTACTTAGATACCACTTTTTAAAAAAATCCATCACTTAAGTGCTTGTTCCAATTTGGATCGCCGTAAATCTAACGTGGCTACATTAAAAAATAATCATATCAGTGTCATTTGTTATTAAAAAATGATTACTTTAGCCTAAATCTCAATAAAAAAGTAATTATTTCAGTGCCCAAAAATTGTCACCTCAGATAAAATTTTCAATTGTAAAAGCCTCATACTTTATTTAGCCTGATTTCTTGTTGGACACACTTAAATAATTGTTTTTTTCTCTGATTTGGCACCTAAGTGAGCAGTTTCACATATTATTCGTTACCATCTCCTTCTTTTGCGTGGTTGGCTTTTTCTCACCCCCAAAAACTAGTTTAAAGGATGAGATTTTCTCTTATACTTATAAACCAACTGTTGGCCTTTTCCATAACTGATGTGGGATAGCCTTAACAATCTCCTCTTCATACATTGGGGGCCTAGGTCAGAGCCATTACAACCCATAACTCTTCTACATGACTGTTTGGTCTAGACTTATTGACAACTCGAGCTTTGATACTTAGGTGGTCTTAAACCTCTTTCACCTAAAAAACTAACTTGAAAGGTGAGATTTTCCTCATACTTATAAACCGACCATTAGACATTTCTACAATTAATGTGCTATATACTCCAATGGTAGTATAAGGGTTATGTATCAATACAATCAGCATTGACAAGTTTAGTTTTCAGCAGATAATTACCGACCAAAAAAAAACTTTTTGTTTTTTTTTTGTCAACAAAACTGAATGGAAGAGCATCTCGCAACGGTCAGACAGGGGCTTAGGGTTAGACCACGAGCAAGATTTTCTTCCCAAATTGAAACTTGTCACATTTTCTCATCCCAAGATTAGGTCACACCTAATAAAATTCCTACGCAAGTAGTGCCAGGGATGATGATGGGGCGGGGCGAGGAATGGGAATTGACATTACCAGTCTCGCTTAGTAATAATGTTAATAATACGTGAAGCCAAAAAATAGAAAAACAAAATAATGTGCTCGAGGCGGAGCGTGGAATCCATTTTTGCGCCCCATGCGCTCGGGGCAAACATTTTATCCTCCATGCCTCGCAGTAAGCGAGATCGGGCCGTCCCAATAGAGCCAAGACTAGCTGCTGGGTCTCGTGGGGCAGGAATAAATTACTGTCCGTAACTTGCGTCTAGTCACAAGATTCATTGAGAAGGGAGTCGCCTTGTGGCGGAGGATTTTTCGCACCCCAACGTGAAACGCAACTTATTCTGTTTTTTCCTTTCCTTTAAGATGAAGATTTTGCATGATGAGAGAAACCGCCTATTCACATCTAAATTTTGGCTCATATAGACCTGACTTATTATTTGTCGCATAAGGAAACTAAAGATTGAACTCGACCCCTACACCAAAATATTAACGTCGCTTAGTTTATTTGCATTCTACATCGCATTCCAAGGCATTTAGGTACGTGTATTGGACTTTGCACTACAGGACGAAGATCCATAGTGGCCGGCCTTATATAAGGCCATTCAAGATATTTTTAGCGGGCCTTCTCAAATCTCTCCTCTTGGGTCAATTTCCCTTTAGTCATTCTCTCTTGGCTCCCTCTAACTCTCTCTGCAGTCCCTTAAATTGCCCTCCCCACACCTTGAGTCACGCGTGTCCTCGAGGCTGAGGGTCGGGCATGTGTCCTTCAGTTGAGTGTAATCCAAGCCTGCCTCGTCTCTCTTATTTAAGGTATAGTCGGCTTACTTCTTCCTATATTTTACTTATGTTTAATCCACCGAGAGCTCTGAGTCTGGAACCATAGTTGAAAGACGGGTTACGGTAGCTCGGCTTGCCATCGCCTCGCCCTTGTGGGTGTTGCATGCTCATTACCTCGGTCTATGGTCCACTGACTCGGATATAGTTCTGTAGATTGTTTAACTTAAGCTTTAATGTCATACGTGCTGTTTATCTTCAGGATCGTTTACAGCAATGGTTTGGTCGTTTAAGACATGTTTATTGAACTCGGTTTCCTTTGAGGTCTCTCGGTTTGGCCTATTGACGTTGAATCGTGACTGGTTTTGAGAGGGGTGTAGATGCCCTTTGTGGGATCCTGAGGTGGTCTCAATCTGTCCCGAGGGTCCGTTGTTGTGTTGGGACGTTCGAATATTCGTTCAAAATTGTCTAATGGCCAAAGTAACCTCTTTGAGCACACTGTCCAGAAAGCTTCAAGTGCTGGACAGCGAGTCTACTGTCCTCATTTGGCCTTTATTTGAGTCCCGAGCAGTCTCGGATTGGTCCTATTACATTGCTTCATCATTCCCAGGAGATATCTGCATGTTCGTGTTTTACTGTTGTTGAATGTGTAGCATCGTTGTTCATTTATAATTTATCTGCACACTTTTAGTATAGTTTACATCATGATTATGTTATCATGAATAATGAAAATGACCAAAAAAAAGAAAAAAAAAGATTGATAATATGAAAAAATGACGAAAAATCAGATTTGCATTTAGTGGTAAATTGCATTTCACGGATGAATGTTTAATGACATGTTATCTCGTTAGATACTCTGTTATCATTATTTAGTTTTGAATGCATACGTGCTTTGTTGTAAATGCATGAAAATTTGATATTGAGCATTGCTCTCGAGTCCTATCCCGAGTCTTTACGACAGTGTCATGTGTATTCTTTATCCAACTTATATTTTTTTTTGGTAAGGTTTTCTTTCTTTAGATAAATTGAGGTTTTTTCCAACTTATATTGCGTTTTACTTATTGCACTTTTGTTGCATTATAATTACCGTACTTTATTTCTTGTGTTATTGTATGGTTCATGTGATTTTTGATATATATATTTTGTGTTTGTTGTAATTTGACTATGCGTGGCTGCCTAACTGTGCATGATTAAGGTTAAGAAAATTAAAAAACTATCATAGGAAATGTTTTGGAACAAGGAGAACAGGTGCCAACTCTAAGCATTAGTTAGACATGCAGCATTACCAAATTTCTAGGCCCAGTTTTTGGTTTGTAGGAAGAAACGACCTACCACCTATTGCTTGGCCTCTTACCGGCTTAGAGTAGATCGGTGATGGCTCCAAAAATAAAAACACCACCTCACGGAGGAATCTTTCGCGCCCACTTGGCAATTAATTAAATTGCCTCGTGAGGATCTTGCCCTTGGGAGGACCGGAGCACGTCCTAAAACTTTTAGAAAATACCATCAAATTCTAAAACTTGTCCTATATGTGCCATCTTTTCGTTAATGCCATTAACTCCTTCCAATATGGATAAGTTACAATTAGCAAACACTGATCATCATTTGATAGGATCAGTGTTTGCTAATTGTAACTTATCCAGCTCGACTTGTGACTGTTAATCTGAGTATTCAACATAAGTTTGGTGATAAAGTCGAACTATAATAAATTGTTGTGTGCTCTTATTCCCTTATGTATTATCTATTTTCACACATCAGCACCTCGTGATACTAGATATATATGCTAAACCTAATTTTATATTGGTTACTGATTTCCACAAGATCATCAAAATTTATCAAGGGTGTTCACTCCCTCTAAGTTGTTTGTTAGCTTCAATAGATTCTGATTATGTGATGATCTGGATAGGAGGAGATCTTTGACTATGTGCATTTTTACTATTGGAGGTTGTGCAATTAGTTGGAAAACTACTTTATAGCACATGATTACTTTATTTGCTATAGAGGCAAAGTATATGTCTATTACAGTGGTAGTTAAAGAGCTCATATGGTTAAGAGGCTTATTTAGAGAGTTCAATGTGGATCATGGTGTGATTGTGATAGTTAGAGTGCTACACATCTTACTGAAGATCAAATATATCGAGAGAGGATAAAGCACATTGACGTGCAATATCATGTTATTCAAGATATTCTTGCTGATGGTTATATCAAGGTCTTGAAGAATGATACAAAAAATAATCTAGTTGATATGTTAACAAAGCCTCAACTATTTTTGTGACCTACCCTCTCAAGTAGCCACCTAAGGCAAATAGATTTAGAAGAATTTACTCAAGAGATAGTCTTAAAGGTTCATTTGAAAAGATGACCTGAATACATTATCTTTTCAATCACCAAAGAAAGTTCGTCAATCAAGAGCGTAGACTCTCCCAAGTTGATATCTCGCATGATGCGGGATTTCTTTTAAGTTCTTTAATAACCTAAAGATCTTACTAGGAGTTGCCACTAGTCATTGTTTGGGATCGACTAGAATCCAAACGAGAAGCAGTAGATTCTTCTTGATTTCTATGCAACTAGAAATTTGGGATGAGTACATTAGAAGTGCCAAAAGTTATGTACAACGCTCAATTTAGTGCTAAAAGTTTTTGTCGGCTCACTTAAGTGATAAATAGAAGGAAAAATGATCACTTTAGTACTGACAACAAGAAATTCTGACTAAATTAATTATGTGTCATTTATAATTAAAATTATAATATGACTTGGCAAAATCTTTAAAAAAATCTAGTCCACGTGGCATGCTTGGCATTGAAGTGATTGTTTTTTAATAATGACCGACATTGAAGTGTTCACTTTAAATAAAATTCGACACTCAAATGATCGATTTTTATAAAATTTAGTACTTAAATGATCACTATTTATAACTTTTAGACGACGTTGTTTAGGGGTTATATGCTGACTAAGCATGCTAGAGAGCCACGTAGGACTGAGAAATTAATAAAATATAAGCTACGTTGGATTTCCAAGTCGGACCGAAGTTGACACTTAAACGATTGTTTTTTTTTTTTTTTTTTAAAGTAGCACTTAAATAATCCGAAAAAACTTTTGACACTAAAATGAGTACCGTACACAACTTTTGACACTTCTAGCGTACTTACCCCCTAGAAATTTGTGGGGATCAGGATTTGATTATGCCAATATTTCTATCAGCGCACTTTTGGTACCTAATTAGTTGGTTGTTTTCTAGGTGATCATGCCATCTTGGTTTACATTTTGTGGCCTTAAAGGTCTTGATCCACTAAGTGTCCATGTAAATTTTTTTTTTTTTTTTGTAGGAGGGTTCATTTAAAATTCTAAGTTAATCCTAATTCTAACTTAGAAAAAGAAATTAACAAAAAATTTATTGAAAAGTGGTGTGAGAATTAAACACCCATGGAATTTAGAAGCGGCTATCTAAGAGCAAGAAATGTAAATGACCCGCTCATCGAGTAGATTATTACATGGCCTTGTTGTTGAGCCTCGAGACATGAGCGCTCAAAAGCTTACTACTGATCACTAAAGCAGGCCTAATTCGATTCGATTGATTAAAACTAAGCCTAAGTTGTTTATCTAGAAATGAGGCTAAGTCTAAGTTGATTATTATTGTTATTATTAGTTATAATTGAACTTGAAATTGAAGCTAATTCTAAGAATGATTAACTAATGTTAAACTATTACAAAAATGAGACTGGAACGGTCATTGGTCTTTTGCCACCATCTTCATGATCCTCAGCCGTCTAGTCCATGGATCGCCTCATATGGCCGTCATTGGTAGTGTCGGCTTCCATTCAGCCCATTCATTCATTCATTCATATGACATGCACTCAAGTGATCGAATCAATTAAGAATGTTCACCAAAGCAATCATTGAATGGTCTTGGAATCATCCTTCGAGTTCATACATTCCGATTACCCCCATGTTGCCTCTTAATAAGCTAGGGGTTCATTAATTAAGACCAATGATTATCGGACGCCACTTGCGTACACAAAGCGATGAACAACATCATGAGTCGCTAAATTTTAATCATTCCCTTTAAGCTACCCATTGAGGCATGCATCGGGCCTATCATTTATCTAACAATCACATGCATAAGGCCCTAATTAAACATGCATTCAGGTCAATTGCCTTAATTCACAACAATCAATCAATCGATGAAGTGAGCCATAAAGTATCGCCACTTATCCAGTTTTAATTCAAATTTGGACTGATTATGTATTGACCTAATCGATATATCAAACAAAGTCCAATTGAAATGATTTGAGCATTTTCAGAAATCTTAGGAAGTGTAATCCAAAGTTCGCTAAGACAACTTGACTCGGTTTTGACCCAAAAGATCCGAAATTGACCCAGACTTGACACGGCTCTAATTTTGACCCGAAAAATTGAGCCGATTTTGTAAAATCCAGAAAAAGTGTCTAGAAATTTCAAAATCCAGCCAAATTTAACAAATAGATAGTTCATTCTGTTATTGACAACTTTCACATTTTGAATTTTTTTCCAAATAAGCCCTTCCTTGTGGGATAATTGCAGATTTTATCGTGGACTTAAATAAAAATAGCTCTGTAGGCCAAGACTGACCTTGTCTGATGATTAACCAAATTGGCCTATAATTTTTGCTATATGGTCCTAAAAATTTCTAGTCTACCCTCTTAGACAGCAATGGACAAAATTTCAATTTTAAGTTTTTGCAAAAAGTGACTCTAACCATTCGAAATTTGAAAAGCGAAATCGGTTGGAGCAGGAACTAGATCAGGATTTGGTTGTCCATTTTGGTTGCATTGCACCAATCAAATAACCTCAGAATTTTACTAAATTTTATGGCTAGAAAGATTGAAATATTGCCTACAACTTTCATGGGGACAAAATTTCAGATTCGGAACAAAAAAAGAAAAAATCAGAGAACAGAACAAGGTTGGTCCAGAAACGAGGATTATAGATCGAACTCTAAAATTTCAGTTTCTAATCTTATATTTCGAAATTACTTTGACCTAGCAAATGACCTCCAATTTCAGATTATAACCTATCAAATCGAAGCATTGGATGTTAAGATCACTTCATTAGTTGAAATATTTTTCTAATTTCGAAGTTAATTAGGTCACATCATCTAATTAAACTCAATGACTCTGTGGACTCCAAATATACTTGACATCCTAGCATGCACGGAACTATCATCCATTGATTCCAAAACAAGGATTGCTCAATTTACATTGATCTAAGCATTCATTCAGGACTAAAACATGTTGAAATGGCTTAGCCAGAAATCTCAAACCTAACATGCTTCGGGTAATGATTAATCAAGCTTTTGTGTACCAACCTTGATTATTGATTCCTCGACATATGATTGAGCAATTTGGCCAACGCTATAGCTTCAAGGATTCTATGGATTGGCCACGGAGAGTTCAGCAAGTGACTGAAATGTGTAGACAAATGGTAAGATACTCAACGTGATAAGCTTGGAATGAATAATCAAAATAAATTGATCAGTTGAAGATGATCTAGCGGTAACCAAGTGAACTCTAGCCACGAGGATGTCAAGGACAAGTAAGGCAGTGGCGTCATAAGGCTAGGACCACCAAGGGAGGCCACCAGACAGCCACTGGAACTTGCCAGACTAACTACTGGCGTGGAACACGAGGAAGAAGACCGAGAGGGAAATCGGCCAATTACATGGCCGGCGGTTGTCTTCAAGCGAGGCTTGGATGACATATGGCATAGAGACACCTCAAGGATGGTCGGCAAGCTAATGGTGGTTCGCCAGAGCAAGGCTGCCAATTGGCTGGTGATGGTGATGAAGTGGCTCCACTGAGAGAGAGAGATAGCTGAATAATGGCTGAAGCCCAAATTTGGGAGGGAAAAATGGATATGTACTCCTTCAACAATGTTCATCCATTGGATTGATCCACTAGCTTAAATTTGACCCTTAACCCTTAAGAAATCACCTTATTGGCTTGTTTTATGTCACAAGGACCGATGAGGTATTAAATCAATGGCCAGGATGAGCCCATGATTAATGATCAAGGTCAATTCTTTATTCATTAAGGAATGCTATCATTGATTGATTTCAAATGACAAAGGATGAAGGCATTTCGGTCATTTTCACCAAATAAGGGTTTTTTTAGCAATTTTCTACACATGGAAGGGGGCTAGTTGGTGACCAAGGCTCCGTTTTGCAATGCTTCTGTTCCAGTGTTTCAGACATAGTCATTTTCTATTTTTATTTCCTGGAACAATTTCTGAATAAAAGAACATGCTTGGTAACTACACAAAACTTCTATTCTTGGAATGGAAAAAGAATAGAAATGTGTTTGATACGATCCATAATTTTTTTTTTTGTAACGTAGAATTTCTTTTAATTTTTTAAGATTTTTTTATCGGTTATTCTTCCTTCTTTGCGGTCGCCGCCGACAATAGCCCCGGCCTTTGGCAAGTGCACATTGGCAACGATCGGTAGTCGCAGCGGTAGGTGGTAGTGGCCGAACAATTGTAGGTGGCGATGAGGGCCAAGGAGGAAGAAAAGAAAAAAAAAGAAAAAGAAAAAGAACTTATTTCTAGAAATTATTTCCAAGAACAAGAAGTTACTTTTTTCTATTTATTTTTATGACAAATATATTCTTTGGCCACTTTTCTATTTTGGGAAATAAAAAAATTAGTTGACGTTATCGAATGGATTTTTTGTTCTTTTTTATTTTCTATTTCAAAAAACAAAAAAATAGAAATTAGGAGAGATAGAAACGTTACCAAATAGGCCCCAAGCTTGCCAGTCGAACGGCTGCTCTTTGACTGGATTTCTCACTGAAAAAATTGCCAATCAAAACGGGTTGAACTTGTTCAATTCTTGGTTCGATTTTGTTCTAGTTTTCTTGATTTTGCTTAATTAAGCTAAATTCTAATGATTTTAATCCACAAATCAAATTGAATTCAATTCGATCGATCCAATTCAACTAAGATTAATTTGGTTTGATCAAATCAACAAACAATGCTTCAATTTCTTCAATTTCTAGCATATTTCTAACATGAACTAATACCGATGTGTACAATTTGAAGTTCAATTGGGCAAATTGAACCTCAATTGGTCAAATTGAATGTTAGGCAAGAATGGGTCTAGTGTAATTGAGTCAATTGAACCAACTCTTCATGAATTCATCAATCATGAAATCACCAAGTTAGTCTAATTTCATTCAATTGGTGTGATTTTGTCAAAATTGACTTTGGATTTGAGTTCTACACACAGAGTTGCATTTGACTTTGGCTAATTCAAACAATTTATGAAGAATCAACCGAAACCCCTAATTGGGGGCTCAAATTGGGCCGTTTTTATCCTCATCTTGAAATCTCGAAACTGGTTTGACAATTGAATGTGAAACGACCTCTTGATCAAATGTTGTAAATAAAATTTTCCTAAAAAATTGCTGGAGAGGAAGTAATTTTGTTTTTGGATCAATTTTGAACCAAAATTCATGAATTTGGGAAAAGTCAGTTCTTGATTGTTTTTACAAAATTTACAAATTTAAAATTAAATTAAGGTAAAAAGGAGTTGATTTGATGATTTTTCAAATATTCGATTTTTTTTTGGAAAATTATAACTAAGGGTTGACCAAAAAGTCAGCTCTAAAGACTTCATTGGTTTATTGATAAAACCAATGTATTTTTGGTTTAGATAAAACATTGTAAAATTGAAATTAACTTGAAAAACACTACAATGACTCTTTTTGGCAAGAATCAGGTCTTGTCATAATCAGAGACCCTTAATCTCAAGTTTTTTTTACTACTGTATGACGTGTTGGCTAAAAATCAGATGTCAACCAATCTGACCAAATTCGAGCATTGTTGGAATCTGGTTAATAATTGCTGTAGTTGAGTTTTGCTCTAGTAGTAGGAGAAGATTGTTTGTTACTTGTGTCTCATTGAGGAATTCAAGTGGAGGTGGAAATTTATTGATTATGTCTTGAATTTTGTTTTAGGTATTCAACCCAAATTGAGTTATGATACCCGCATTGAAATTTGCAGTGAATGAACTTGAGAAATTAAATAGAGGTTTAATGTTGGTAGCCATGGGCTTGAGCAACAGCCCATGCCCATAGCCCAAAACTAATCCTTGGTAGGGGGTGTGGCCCTCGTGGTATGATGCGGTATATATATTATTTTTCTCAAGTTAATAAATTTTAAGGAGAGATAGAGAGAGAGAGTTTTAAGTTTTTTCCAAGCCACCTATTATAATCCTTGAATTTCCATAATGGATTTTGCTTCTCCTCTCTCCTTTGTTTTTCCAGCAAGGATTTTTCATGTAAATCTTGTATTTCTTTATTCTTCTCAATTTTAATTTTATAGCAGTTTTCTCATAGGTCATAAAACAAATTTTGCAATCTTCTGAAAAATATATAATGTTGGTTCATATTTGACAGCCACCCTTTCTTGCCGTCACGTTTCAAAAGCATTTGGAAGCACCATAAATGCGATGATAAGTTCTTTTCAGGGATTAAAATGTCTTTTGCAGCTCAAGCAGGAAGATATGAGATTGTACTTTCAAGAGGTTCAATCAAATCTTGCACTAATCAATCAATGATGTCTAACTCCCTCTCTTCACAGGAAGAAGAGGAATGCTCTGCTCATGCCTAAAAATATTATTAGGATCTACTTTGGTCTTGACCTAAACCAACCTGTAGAAATTGCTCCTAAAGTACTTCAAAACCCAAGAGGTTGCCTCCATCAAGCTGTTGACACCTTTCTTGTTCACGCCCAAATCGAGGTCCCTGCAATTCACATAGGCCTCTCTTGGATTGTTGGACATGACCCAAGTAGTCATACAGCTTCCTGATCCAGCTCATGTGCCTGGCCATGTTCTCAGCCCCATCCTGCCAAGACACTGTGTACTGGATCTTAAACAGCATGCCGCGCTGGTGCGGGAATGGAGTTGCCAACTTGAGGACCCATCCATCTCCCCGCCATATGGGTTCCATATAATGACCGGGATCTCCTCCTCCAAGAACATTTTCCAAAGGCCCAGGAGGCCCTTCTTTGAATCGGGGCCCTCACAAAGTTGGACTTGGACTTGGACTTGAAGTAGCTCTGAAACTAGGGCTTCCCCTGAAGGAGGACCTTCAGGGCAGTCGTGTTTGGGTACAACGCCATGTACAGGACTGACCTGATCTAGCTCATCTTAGTGCAGTCGGCCTGTTTTAGACTAAGCTCAGGGAAGCACTTGCGCATGATCCCAAGGGAGGTGTCAGAGCCTCCTAGGAAGAGGGCATTATATGTGGTTGTCCCAATCCGGTTCAACGTTAGGTTGGTGCTCGAGGCCTAGATGATGACTCTAATGAAGAGCCTCTCATCGAGCTTCGGTGCTAACTTTTGCCATTTGTACATGAGCTTTGTCACGCCTTGTTTAGGGGTCTTGGTGACTGAGAACACAGTAAGAGTCTTGAGGCACATTGACCAATTTCAGCTTCCAAGCCAGGATTATGTAGAAACTGCCTCCACCGCCTCCCCCGAGAGCCCATAATAGATCCTTCCCCCATTGCCTTCCGGTCAAGAATCTTCCCCTTGGCATCAACCATTCAGACATCAAGCACGTTGTCAGCCCCCAGCCCAAACTTCCTCATCATTGTCCTATAGGCCCATCCGGTGATGGGGCCACCGATGCCCAGGCTTGTGCACATACCCATTAGGAACCCTTTGATCTTGCTCTTCTTGGAAGTTTGGTAATAGACCTCCCCAACTCTGGCCCCTGCCTGGGCCCACACAGTGCCTTGGTGACGTCGACCTCAATGGTACGGAGTCAGCCAGTTGAGCACAAGGAAAGGCGGCTCAATCTAGGAGACATAATAGACTGCCTCGTAGTCATGGCCCCCACTCCATATGTGGTTGGCAAGCCCAAGCTACCTTGAGCATAGGACAACAGCCTGGAGACGGACCTCTGACAGCGGGGTGAGGATGATCATAGGCTTGGGCACCGTCAGGAGCAAGTACTGGAGGTTGTTCGCGGTTGAGTTGAGGACATACAAGGAGGAAGAGACATTATTTGGGGTGTAATACGAGGAAAGAGGAATAGAGTTCATGGATTAAGTAGAAAGGCAATGAAAGAAGGTCTGTTGAATCGTGGAAGTCGCTAATGTCCATGAAGATGATGAGACTAAGAAAAGGAAGAGAATATGTAAAAGTAGCAGAAGGCTATGAAACACCATTTTTTGGGTTGATTTTTCTCTACTCTCATCATTGGTTCAATTGAACAAAGCTTTTGGTGGGTCGTGTATGTATAGTGGATTTTCATCGCCTAAATAACGTGTGGATGATCTAATGTGAACATCACTTTGGGTCTTCAAAAGGCTCCGGACTTTTTTCACCATCGACATAGGTTGCAACTCGCATATGGCCTTAGCCTTGGATGGGTCGATCTTAATCCCCTTACTTCTTTTAGCCTTCCACCAAAGAAACAAATAGTAAAACCCTATCGTCCACCAGTTAATGCCTTTTTCGCCTATACAAAAACCAAAACTAGGAAGCTCCCCTCCTTTATGATCAGTCCTTCTCACATGAACAACAAAACCAATAGAAAATTTCATCTGTCTACCTGCAAAAAGAAGCAATGGAAGGTGAAATGGAGAATGACTTGCGACTCACAGCCCTGTGCAAAAGTCTAGGACACTTATGGTCGGAGAATGATGTAGTCGAAGCGAAATCAGAAATCCCTCCCGAAAAAAGGAAGGAGCGTAGCCATACCCTATTCCGTAAGTTATTCTCAAAACCCAATGTCAACTTCCAAGCTTTTATTAGCACAATAAATAAGGCATGGAAAATAGAATCAGTGGTTTGCTCCCAAAAGGAACCGGGTTTTTTCTCATTCATTTTTCAATCAGAGGAGGAAAAAGACAGAGTTATACAAGCAAGACCTTGGTCTTTTGCTAGCAATCTCTTAGTCCTTAAACAATGTGAATCGGAAATACTAGAGCATTGTTTCAACTTTTCCCAATGTGCATTTTGGGTGCAAATTGGTGGATACCCCCTGGGTGGATTCTAGAAGAAGTGTTCGTTGACTTGGCAAAAAAGGTGGGCAAAGTATTTGAAATACAAGTGGATTCAAAAGGAATTGGACCATACAAAGTTGGGAAGGCGAGGGTGGAAGTGGATTTGTTAGCTCCCTTAAAATTCGGTGCCATCTTGGACATAGGAAACAAGAAGTTATGGATGGAATTCAAATACAAACGTCTTTCGCATTTTCGCTACTCATGCGGAAGGATCGGCCATTATGCTACTTACTGTGAAGAAATTCCTTATGAGCATAGTAAATGGGTTAAAAACAAGGCAGGAAAATGTGGCCATTGGCTTAAGGCAAAAGTGTGAGACCATAGCCCTCACTAGGAAGCCTTTTATGGCAAACTAGAAACATAATTTGATGTTGATGAGACTGTCCCTGAAACACCAGCCACAACAGCCGAGATGGAAATAGTGGTGAGGAATGAAATTGAGACAAGGGCAGCCCTAATCCGAAACAAGAAAAGGGTAGAAAGCTCAAGTTTTCATGAGGTATCGAAAGGCCTAGCAACAATACCCACAAAGGAGACAGACAATGGTAAACAGATCATGTGTCTGGAATATCCTAGGCCGAACTTATTGAATGAGGGAAATTGCAACAAGAAAATTTTGAAGATGTAGAAGGCAAAAAAGCAGAAACAAACAGTAGAATCTACCCCCTAATCATTGACGAAATGGAGCTCTTAGAGACCCCCATTCAAGTGGTAAAAGATGGCAACAAGTGGGCATTGGTGGCTAGCCCTAATAAGCGATCAGAGACGATATGAGGATTATAAGCTGGAACTGTCAAGGGCTAGGCAACCCCTTGACGTTCCAAGAGCTGAGAGCTCTAGTTGCTCTCGAAATGCTTAACCTAGTTTTCTTGATGGAAACCAAGAGCAAGGACATGATGGTGGAGGGTGTACGAAGACGAATTAAGTTCCTAAATCTATTTATAGAATATATAGAATGGAATCGCGAGAGGACTAGCTATTATGTGGAGTGGAGATGTGGAGTTAAAGGTGAGGTCTAGTTCTAAAGAATTTATCGATTTGGAGTGTAAAGATCCGACTAGGGGCTATCATATGAGGATAACTTTCCTCCATGCCCTGACGAACTTTGGGGAGAGACTAGTATTATGGCAAAAATTAAGGGAATTCCAGTCTAATAACCAACTACCATGGATTTGTATGGGGGATTTTAATGAAATATTATATAGTTGGGAGAAGGTAGGGACAAAGGAAGTCAATTATCACCAAATGGTAGCTTTCCAAGAACTCTTGATAATTGCTCTCTAATGGACATAGACAATAAAGGGGTGCGCCTATACTTGAACAAATAACCGAGAAGGAGAGGCCATTGTTAAAAAAAGACTAGACAAAGTGCTATGCATCATGGATTGAAGAATTACATTTCCTAATGCTAAAGTTCAGGCTCCTCCAGCTATCGGCTTAAACCATAGCCCTCTTCTCCTTGTGTTACAACCTAAAAGTAAGAAAAGGAAGAGAGAATTTAAGTTCGAAGCCTTCTGGTTGGAAGACCAAGAATGCGGGGAGATTATAAAACGAACACGGAATGAGAGCCCATCAAATTCCAAAAGCTTTGTAGAGAAAGTCCACGAAGTTTCTAAGGAATTAGCAACTTGGAGTAAAAATAAGTTCTCCAATGCACAAAATCAAATCAAGGAGCTAAAGTGAAAACTAACGGAGGTTACCAATAGAACTTTAGGAAATCTTAGCAAAGAGGAAACTCAGAACATTGTCGACCAAATTGACAAGCTTTGGAAACAGGAGGAAAAATATTGGGGGCTGAGATCTCGCATCAATTGGCTACAATGAGGAGATAGGAACACAAAGTTTTTCCACGCAACAATAATGCAAAGAAGGCAGCGGAACGGGATTAAAATGCTGAAAATTGATGAAGAAAATTGGTGTAGGGAACCAATCGCACTCAAGCAACACATAAGGAACTTTTATCAAACACTCTACGAATCAGTGGGAGCGAGGAATTTTCAGCCAGTCTTGAATCAGTGCCCCAGTCTAGTAAATGAAGAAATAAATGAAAGTTGATGGAAAACATAACCCTTGAAGAAGTGAGACAAGCAGTCTTCCAACCGGGTTCACTAAAAGCTCCAGGACTCAATGGGCTAAATGGACAGTTTTATCAGCACTTTTGGGAGGAGATCAAGATTCTTTGACTTAGGGGTATGCTTCAGTAGCAATTGCCCTTCAACTTTGAAAAGAAACATGGCTCAGGAGCTCAGAGTCCCGATAATAGACAAGACAGGGAAATACTTAGGAATTCCAATCGATTGGGGCCACTTAAAGAAAGAGATGTTCGCTTGGATCCTCGCTAGAGTAAATATGAAGCTAGAGGGCTGGAAAGAAAAGTTACTGTCCAAAGCAGGCAAAGAAACTCTAATAAAGAGTGTGGTACAAGCTCTTCCTCATCATGTGATGTCGATTTTTAAAATATCACTCTCAATTTGCAATGCCATAGAAAAAAGAATTGCCTGTTTTGGTGGAAACAAAGTGACTCAAGAAAGGTTTGCATTGGAAAAGATGGGAAGTAATGAAAACCAGAAAGGATGAAGGAGGAATGGGCTTCAAAGACTTGATAAATTTTAACAAAGCAATGCTCGGTAAGCAAGCTTGGAGGCTATCCAACTCCCCTTAAGCACGATGGAGTAGAATTCTAAAAGGCATCTACTTCCCAAATGGAGACTTGTGGAAGGCAAGGAGAGGGCAACGTCCGTCATGGGGATGGCAAAGCATCTTAGTAAGAAGAGAAGCCATAGAATCGAAGGTAAAATGGTCTAGTAGGTGACGGAAAATCTATCCGAATACGAGAAGATAAATGGCTCACATCGGGAGTGATCGGAGGCCCAGCCAACAAAGATGAACCTGTGATGGTGGCTGAACTCATCAATGAAAATCTAAGGGGATGAAATGAAAATGTAATCTTGAGTCTTTTTGAAGAATGAGTAGCTAATAAAATCCTAGCGATTACAATCAGCCCAAGCCCTAAGATTGATAGCTTGGTATGGACCGACAACAAATCAGGGATGTATATAGTGAAGAGTGCATACAATTCGGTTTGTTCCCACACTATAAAAACAGAACCGAAGAAAGCATCAAGTTCTTTCCAACCTTCGAAAACCCTATGGATGAAGATCCGGAGTCTATCAACCCCCCCAAAATTGCGAATGTTCCTATGGAGCCTATGTCAACACGCCATACCAACGAGAGAGAATTTATATAAAAGGCAAGTCTTACCAGATCCCGTTTGCCCGCTCTACTCTATCCATCTAGAGACAACAAAACACATGTTCTTGCTATGTAACTGAACCAAAAAAATATGGACAGACCCACGAATCAACTTTAGCAAGAATTCTCGTGGTATAACAAGATTTGATAAGTGGCTAATGGAAGCTTTCAAAGAAAGGGCAGACCCACCTGAGAAGGAAATGGTCGCTTTGTGCTGTGGAATATATGGAAAGCGCACAACAACTTCATATTTCGAGCCAAACCACTAGATCCTAGTTCCCTCGTCGAGACAGCAGAGGCACAAGCGATGAATTTCAGTAGATGGCAGATTCAGAAAGGGGTAAAAAAACCCACAAAACAGCACTTACTAGCCAAGTGGACACCACCGAAGAAGGGAGAGTTAAAACTAAACAACGATTGCTCATGGGTGCAGGGCGAATTTCTTGATTCGATTGCTAGTATTCTGT
Source organism: Eucalyptus grandis (assembly GCF_016545825.1). Lineage (NCBI taxonomy): Eukaryota > Viridiplantae > Streptophyta > Magnoliopsida > Myrtales > Myrtaceae > Eucalyptus > Eucalyptus grandis. The sequence goes on from NC_052616.1 coordinate 27,921,954, forward strand.
AAGATTCGTTTGGCATGGTCATTGAGGGATACATACGAGAGGTTCAGGCATCCTCTCCCCGGCAAGCAGAAGCCCTAGCTCTACTGCACGGTTTGGCATACTTGAGAAGGAAAAAGGAGCTGCACGTGGAAACATAATAGAGTCAAAGGAAGTGGGTTTGTGAAAGTGACAGCTCGACTTTGGTAGATAGTGTGCTGGACCGGGCTGACAAACCATGGGACGTGAGGGATATTGTGGAAAGATGTAAAGAGAATTTAGCCCAATTGGAAACAACGAGAATTTAGCCCAATTGTTGCTCCGAACACGCATTTAGCGGGATTTAGACGAAGCTTAAATTCACGGAGTCGATCAAACAACTTCTTCAGAGTTTCGACGTGGCTTCCTCCAGGTCGGGTTTTTGCAATCATATCATCAACATAGACCTCAATCTCTTGGAGCATCATGTCATGAAAAAAATGCTACCATAGCTCGCTGGTAGGTTGCCCTTGCATTCTTGAGTTTGAATGGCATGACCTTATAATGAAAGGTTCCCCACGAGGTGATAAATGCAGTCTTCTCCTTGTCTTCCTCCTTCATCCTTATTTGATTGTACCCGGAAAAACCATTCATAAATGAGAACAGTTTAAAACCAGCAGTACTATCCACAAGGACATCTATATGTGGTAACGGGAAATCATCAAAAGGGATAGCCTTGTTCAAATTCTGATAGTCAACACAAACACGAACTTGACCGTCCTTCTTCACTACCGGTACAATGTTAGCCACCCATTCAGGGTATTGTGAGACTTCAATGAATCTCACATGCAAAAGCTTCATCACTTCTACCTCTATCTTCTTTGAGAGGTTGGGTTTAGTTCTCCATAGCTTCTGTTTCTTAGGTTAGACGTCCGGATTAGTAGGCAAGCAATGCTCAATGATTGACGGGTCTAAACTAGGCATGTTAGCATAGGTCCATACAAAGACATCATGATATTCCTTTAGTAGCTGAATTAGGCGCTCAGCCTCATCTTTGGGGAGATTCACCCCAATTTTCACCTCCTTGGCTTTTTCAGTGTCACCTAAATTAATAATGACGGTATGCTCGGATGTAAGAGCCTTGGCTTTTTCATGTTGTTCCCAGCTATGCTACACCTCAAAGGAGTCTTCGATCGAGTCTTCGGGATCATCATTATTAGCACTTGTTGCATTAGATTAGACCATTTCCACACCTTTGCATGCCATAAGACTATTCTTGAAACAGGAAGTAGATGAATAAGAAAGACAAACAAGGTCAACTACATTTTCTTTTCTTTATTTTGTTTTTATTTTGTTTTTTCATTTTTTATTTTGAATTTTTTTTTGGCAAAAAACATTTTGACATGATGAAGCATAATGAAGCACAGACCTCAGAATTCTCCTTGAATTTGTCTTTTCTTTTATCGGTTGGATATCATTACCGGGCTGGTTTGGTGTGCCTCATCATGCCCTTAAAATAAAACATGTAATTTTATTGAAATTCATCAATCAATTACATTTATTGAATTGAAAATGCAATATTCAATCCCTAAAAGAAAAGTGAAAAAGAAGAAATCAAAAACATTTCCTAGAAAGCAATAAAAAATTCCCATGCAGGGGAATGCGCAAAAGCAATAAATAAGTTACTCTTATGGGCTAGGGCCTATTTCTTCTGGAGGTCCTTCGTCAATGGCTCCTATGAGGAGGTCATCAAACAGACTTGTGATTCCTTCCAATGCATCATCAGGATTCTCGGTCTTTGGAGGTATCGGATCATCCATGCCACCCCTTCTATCGGGGATAATATCCCGAGGGTCAACGCAAAAGCTGGGAGGAGTCGAATACTTCACGTAGTAGTCGAATTTACCACTTGGCTACCCCAGGATGTCCATCACTTCCACTCCATCCTGCATCATTCTCGGAGGACCAGGGAACCGTCTTGCGAATGTTTGGAAGTAATGAGTTTTGCCTCCCCCGCCCTTACTCAATTGGCGAGTTTTGCCTTTCTTGTCTTTGCCTTCCAGAACTTTCTTCGCCTCTTCCACGATACCCTAATCCAACATAACGGGACCTCTGAGGGGCTTCAATGGGGGGTTTTGAATGCCTTGACCCCTTCTTCCAAGACCTTGGCTAGGAACAAAGCCATTCCCATCCATTACCCTTCCCACCATGAGGGCAACATCTGAAACTTCAGGAGTGGGTGGTGACGAACCTCGAGAAGCATGTATGGTAGACACCAACTCAAATGAGTGGTAACTTGACTCGAACTTGAAATCTAGCTCTACATAGGTAATAGCCGTCTCATGATAAATCCGATGGTCTTCCTCGCCATACACAGTGACCAGCTTCCTTTTTATCACAAACTTCACACTTTGATGTAAACTTGAAGGCACTGCTCCAATAGTATGTATCCAAGGATGACCTAGTAGGAAATTAAATATGGTAGGGATATCCAGCACTTGAAAGGGAATGTTGAAGATGATCGGCCTTATTTGCACATCGAGATGGATTTCCCCAATCACCTCATTCTTTGTCCTATCAAAAGCTTGCATAGAAGTCTTCGCAACATGTATCTTGGATGGGTCTATCTTGAGGCGGTGAAGAGTGGCCAACGGACATATATTCAGAGCAGACCTATTGTCAATAAGTACTCGGGACACATGAGAAGACTTGTGTTTGATAGATATGTAGAGTGCCTTGTTATGCCCCCTACCTTGAATAGAGAATTCTTCATCAGAGAAAGCAATCAAGTCTTGGAAAAGAACCGATCACACGAATTCCTCTAACTTGTTTGCCTCGATCGTTTCTAGTACACAAATTTCACTCGGCACTTTCATCAAAGACTTTTGATGGACAGGGGATGTAAGCAAGAGTTCAAGCAAAGAGATCTCAGCAGGCATCTTTCGCAATTGGTCAACCACATTATACTCACTTGCTTTGATCATAGCCAAAAATTCCCTAGCCTCTTCGTCAGTGACAGGCTTTGTAGGTTGGGTGCTAATTTGAGCATAAGTCCGACCAGACCTTGTAACCAAGTCAACATCTAGATCATAGGACCAAGGCACTGCCCTTGTTGTCGACATACTCATAGGGTTGAGGTATCTCAATCACTATTTCTTCATCGGATGCAGGGATCTCGATAAACAATTCTGCATCTTCTAGTGGGGGCATATCCATAAGAAAATATATTTCCTCCTTATCGAGTGTAGCATGTTCCTCCTCCCAATCGATAATAATATGAGAAATCGTAGAAACTATGCAGTTATGGTCAACATACACGATGACACCATCATCCACCATTTTAGCCATTCTCTCCTTCATCAATGATAGGAAAATGTCCTCATGATTTGGATAATATCCAGTTCTCACCAGTCCATTGTAAGCATCCGCAACATGCACCTTTAGATTCTTGGTTTGACCAGCATCAAACTCGAATATGGCATTCACCCTATCCTCATGCTCATGTAGAAGATTCTTTTTGACATTCGGTTGAGCGATATTAAAGGCAAATGCCTTAGTGTCTAGCAAGTTTTGGACTTTATGCTTCAAGGTCATGTATTCATCAGTTGAATGTCCTACTTCCCCCTTATGGTATTCACATTTTTTGGAAGGGTCGTAGTTAGCAATTTTTTTCAACATTGGGTCACTTTGGCTCATAGGACAGCAACCCTTTCTTTTGAAGGACCTTTAAGACTTGGGACAGAGGGCCAGGAAGAGGAGTGAACTTCCTTTTATCAAATTGCCGAGGCGCGATCGATCAGCCTTCATCTTGCTGATTCTTAGGGACATGAACAACTGGAGGCTTGCTAGAGGTTGATTGTGCATATGCAACATTGACTTCCGTGATTGGTTTGTCTTTCATAGTGAACCTTTTGCCTGGATGGGTCGGTTCATTGAACCATCCATCCCTTAGCCCAATCTCGATTTGTTCACCCACTGGGATAAGTTGGTTGAAGTTCTCAATGTAGGTGCTAGCCATCCAATTACGGAACTCAAACGGGAGAGTCTTGACGAACAACTTCATCAATTCCTTGTTAGTGGGCTCAGGGGTGATTTGAGCCGCCATATTTCGTTACCTCACGGCATACTTCTTAAATGACTCACTTTTCTTCTTCTCCATCCATTCAAGATCTTCTCGAGAAGGTGTGATGTCCATATTAAACTTACATTGCTTGATAAATGCATCAACCACTTCATTCCAGGTGTCGGGGAGGTTCACATTCTTCATGACGTACCAGTTTAGTGTGGGTCCAGCCAAACTCGCATGAAATGATTGGATCATGAGGGGCTCTTTTTTGACATGCTGGGCCATGCATACGTGGTACATCTGCAAATGAGATTTTGGGCAAGAAGTACCATCATACTTCTTGAACTCTGGCATTTTGACCTTCTCATAAACCGAGAGGTTGAACGGGAGTGAGCTTTGTGACTCCTGTATTTGTTTCACTTTTTCTTCCAATTTCGCAAAGCACTCATCCTGCTCTATCTTGGGAACGTTGTCAGGCTTGGCCTTTCCAATAGGGACCGGCAATGGGTCATCTTCCAACTCGGGCATGTCGTCATCACTCATTTGGGCCTTGTTTGCTTGCTTCAGGACTACTATCTCTGGGAGAGCGGGTGTAGGAGTCGGATTCGTTTGGAGGGATTGGATTTGAGCTGTTATAAGCTGCATAGAGGCGATTAATTATTGGAGTTGATCTTCCATAATGGTGAAACGATCACGCATTTCAGTTTGGTCAGCCATTTTAGCTCTTGATCATGTAATAATGGGGGAGCATGAAGGATCCATTGTCACCTAAGATGGCAAAAGAAGTAATGGAAGAACCAATGACAAGATAAGAAAATGGCCCATGACAATGGTATAATCGCCTCATTTTATTCAAAATTCATTTAAAACATTGAACCAAATTCCTAACAATGAACTAAGAATTGAAATCCAAATCCCTAAACATTGAACTAAAAATTGAAAACATTCAACTAAAAATTGAAATCAAGGTCCCTAAACATTGAATTAAGAAACAAAATCCAAAACATCTCATCTTATATGCTTTCGAGAACCCAACGCCTTGCGAAGCTTCTTATTTTCAGCTTCAGTCATTTCCACTTTCGGCTTAAGATGCTCAATTTGTGCTTGTTGAGTGGGCTTCTCAGTCACATCAGGGACTATTGGATGCAAGGCGGCAGGGATCCGGTGTTGTTGGATGTAAAATGCCAATGCATGGTGAATCTCCTCCTCACCTTTCAGTCTCTTAGGCACCAAAATCTTCTCTAGATGGCATTCATTCCATGCAGCAATGATCATCTGGATCTCGTTGAAGTAATCATAGTCCATACGAATAAAACGAACTTGGAACATTTTCGTCTTGAGAGGCGAAGGCATTTCTTGAAGAGCTCTGTACTGACGGGCCACCCTATATGGGTAATAAGAAGTAGCTTTAGAAAGGCCTAGCAATGAGATCAGTCCATCATACTTATGAGAGAAATGAGCCTCCTCAACATGGAACCATTTAGCGTGCCATAGGAATGCCTTAGGATTAGGATCTTTCAAAAAATTAATCCAGCATGCATATTGTTTATTTGGGGAAAAAGTTCTATGACCTCAAATTTTTGTATGGGATGCCTAAAATCATCAATTTTAAATTGTTTCATAAGGTGCCCAAACCCTTTTATGTGGGAGAAAAACCATATTTGTAAAAGTTCAATGAGGGCACACATGGTCCTTTCTTCGTTTTGTTTGAAACGGGTCAATGACAAAAATGTTTCAGCTAAAACCATATCGACAGAATTCAACCCATCACAAACTCGGTTAACCACCCATGAAATTGAAGGATTAATGGCATTTTTTCAATAAGGAAAAACAATTAGCCCAAAAAATGTTAAAATAAAGATCCTAGCCTTTGAAATCATTGATTGATTTGCAAAACACTCTACCAAAAATGAAAATGGGCATGCGTAACAATTGGCTTTGACAACCTTCCTTACCATTTCGGCTTCGATTTTTAAAAACTGTGATAATTCAGAAATAGAATTTATACTGTTAGGCAGTCTAACAAGTTCCTTTTCAAGAGGCATTTCAATGGCAACACTATATATTCCTCTAGTGTTGGAGTTAGCTCATACTCACCAAATATGAAGGTGGAAGTTTGTGGACACTAGAAGTGAGGCAACGCTTGTATAACACCAGAGTGGATATTGATCTCTAACAATGGGAGAAGTCGGGCGATCCTGGCTTTCACATATCTCTGGCCATCTTGATCTAACTGGTCCAACCACATTTTAAGCTTTTTTTTTGGAGTGGAAATGAAATGTACGTCAATTTTCCCCATCGCATATAAAACAAGACTAACGACGAAATCTATTGTCATGGATCGACAAAATTGCAAATAAGTAAATTGCAAAATGAGAATTTAGACAACTTGCTTTCACCATAAAGGAATGACAATCACATAGACACACGCATGAAATGTGAGGCTCGATTTCTACCTAGACGGCTTAACAAAATGGAGTTAAGAGGATGGTTTGACCATCGCAGTCTCGCGTTTAATGTGTCAGGTCCCCCTAACTCCGGCTCAGTCGAATAGAATGCCCTATAGTCACACAATCTCGCAGACATTGACAAACATAGTCGACACCATGAAAAACTTTCGGGGAAGAGAAGGTTAACATCTACATAGTAGTCTCACTTTTGAGGAAGTGCCATTCTCAACACCATCTTAAAAATCTTATCGCAGCCCAGGTCCGGCAGCAGGTTGTGTGTGCAATAGTGTAGTGTTAAAAGCAATAAAACATGCACAATAGTTTAAATGCAAACAACACTTCTAATCAGGAAAAATAAATTATTATCCCAACACCTTTCTACAAGACAAGTATTAGTAAAGACTACTCTCCATTATACCTCCCATCTACAATAACATTTAACACTTGATATTAGGGACATACCTAGTATCATCGCTGCCAAACAAAAACATTTTTAAAAGAAAAAGAAAAGCTAGCCTAAGTCCACTAAGGGTTTTAACACTATGTCCCCAATGGAGTCACCAAGCTGTCGCGATCTCCACGAAGTGGGTCAGACCACCTAAGGATTCGGCTAATGGACTGCTAAGTCTAGACTTAGCTCGGGCTCTCCTAAACCCATACCAATTCGCGACTTAGATTCAAGTTTTTAACATGCAAATGAATTTTATCTAGGAGTCGCAACTAATCAGTTTATGGTAGGTCGATTAGACACCTAAGTAAAATAACGGGAGAATTATTTTACTCCTATGAACCGGAGATTTTGGGTACGGGGACTTGGTTATACTAGATTTCTCTAATGCCCTTTCGGTACCATTCTTTTTATTTTCAAAAATATTTTTGCAAGTAGTTTGGATTTATTTTAACCTAAATCACTATCATGCAATGGGGTGATCACACGAATGCTCATCCATTATTAAACAATCAAAAGACTTCCACTAAAGAAATAAACAAACAAAGCAAGCAATTTTTTTGGGTTTTCTTTTATCTTGAAATCGGAATTTTACTATATGCACTTTATAACCTAACTTTATTAACAAGCAATTTCTAATTAAATGAACCTAACATGCAAACTAATTGATATGCACCTAAATTTGTCTAAAATGAATAATTTTCTAAAATGTTTTAGGGGTTAATTTGACTTAAACCCTATCCTATCTTAGAAAACTATTTTTTTTTTTTAAGATTATCAAAATGTGCTAAGATTATCTAAGCCCTTATCTAAAAAAAAAAAAAAAAAACTTATTTAGATCCAACCTTAATCTATTCCAAAATTATCTAAATGTGCAATCTAAAAATGCAACCCTAATTTACTAAACCAACATACTACGATAGAAGATTTGATTTTTTTTTTCTTTATGTCTTCTAAAACAAGAACAAGCAATTACCAGATAAATATTAACACTCAAGATATTCATCAAATAAAGGATTAAAACAATCGAAAAAATAATCTGTTGTCTCACGGATTAAATTTAACAATTATCTTAATCCTAAACATCACAACATATGAGAATGTTCAAAATAATTAAAAATTTGATCCGAAGACTTACGGACCAAATTAATAATTATAATGATTTAATAATCAAAACACTATCAAAATGCCTCAAAATCAACATAATTAAAAAATGATCCGACGTCTTATGGATGAAATTAGTAATTACAGTAATTTTGGGCAAAACATCAACATACCATCTTCCAACTTAAGTAATAATAACGAAACTTAAAAAAAATAAAAATAAAATAAACTACCTAAGGGACTCAACACAATAGGCTTGTGGTGCTGCTGGTATGTGGATGGAGAGGCAATAGAGATGGTGGGCGGTGCCGGGCAAAGAGAGGCGTCGGCAGCAAGCGCCGGCGACGGGTGAAGGCGCAGCAGTAGAGGTGAGCGTCGGCAATGGGCGCGGTAGCAGGGGGAGGACGTCAAACGCGGGCGTTGCTACCGTGGTGCCGGGCGAGTGGGGGCGCGAGTTGCTAGCTGCAGTGGGCTGTCATCGGGCCGTAGGCGCGAGGACAAAGAGCGAGACGAAGCGGTGTTAGCCGGGAGGAGAAGGCGTCAAAGTTGAGATGCTACGGGCTGCAAGCGTCAGGGCGGTGTTCGGCGCGGGGTGCGAAGTAGGTTGCTGGCATCGGCACGACGAAAAGCGCAAGTGTTGGTGCCCGAGCGAAGGCGCTGCTGGTGCACCAGGCTACGGGGTCTCGGTGGCTGCTATAGTAGGGGTGCGGTAGTGATGGAGGCACGGCAGAACAAGGACTGAGGCAAGACGGAGCAAGGGGGTTGCTACTTCTAGCGTCGGGTTGCAACGGCGTCACTCGGTGGGGAGTGACTTGGATTGGCATGTAGAGATGGTGGGCTGCGACGAGGGAGACAGAGTCGTGAGCAGGTGGGTCGCGAGTCGGCGTGAGCTCTAGGCGAGGTGAGGCACGACAGAGGGGGCGTCGGGCGCTATAGGTTGGCGACGGGCTGAGGTGTAGCTTGTAGTTGGCATCAAGTGAGCAGAGATGAGGGTGTTAGGGCTTCTGGGCCACAGTGGCAGCGAGTGGAGCAACGGTGCCGGTGCGGTGGCTGATGCGGGTGCAGGGCCGGCGTGGGTAGGGTCGCCCTCGTGAAGAAGACAAACAATCGCTACCCCCTGTTTTTTTTTTCACCTCACGTCTTCTCTCTCTCTTTTTGTTATCTCCTTTCGCAAAAGTCAAATCTCCATTTTGACTTTTTCCTTCTCACAAAACAAAAGAACTTTTTTTTTCTCTTCAATTTTTGAACTCGCCTCCCTTGGTCACGAAAATTGTTGCTCTCTTTTATAGTGATTCCAGACAGCCGCTTTCCATGGCAATTTTCGAATTTCCATCTTCCGTTATGTTGCGACCAAATTTTCGGGTGAACCACCTAGGGTTTGGCTAATGGATTACTAAGCCTAAACTTAGCTCGGGCTCTCCCAAACCCATACAAATTCACGACTTAGGATCAAGTTCTTAACATGCGATTAATTTTTCAATTAAGAATTGCCACTAATCTATTTTTTGTGGGTCGATTAGAAACCCAAGTAAAGTAACAGGAGATTTATTTTACTCCTACGAACTAGAGACTTATGAGTTCGGAGACTTGATTACGCTAGATTTCCCTAACACCCTTTCGGTAACTTTCTCTTTTATTTAAAAAAAAAAGAATGTTTTGCAGACAGCTCGAATTGATTTTAATTTACTTCCCTAACATGTGTGATGACCATGTGGGTGCGCAAACCACCAAATTAACACCTAGATAAAACAGTGAATAAATTGTAAGACATACCTCATGGCAATGAAAGCATCTGCAATGTTAGATTAGAATTCACATCGACAACTCCAGATATGATTTCTAATTAACATGCAGTCACTCCAAATTTTTAGAATTTTCTTTTGTTTAATAAAATCTAATCTATGTGCAATGCAATTTTACCAAATGACCTAATTCTAATGACGGGCAATTTTAACTAAACGGACCAAACAACAATCACTAAATAACATGCATTTCATGAATCTAATTCTATATGACATGCACATGATATTTCTATTCTCTTAAATAGCATGCAATCTATCCTAGAGAATGAAATGAATTTATTCTAAGACAATTTATTTTTTGGTATTTTCCATGAAATTCGAAACTAGAAGAATGCGAAAATCATCTAGTTAGATTAAGATTCTATTCAATTTGTATTAGGAATTAGGTTAAGCCAAATCCTAATTTAAACTAGAACATTATCTTAACCAAGTAATCCTAAAATGCAATCTATCTAGGAGAAATCATCTAAACCTATAATTAATTAAAAACACGCAATCTTATCCTAACATGCAATGACGTGCAAAGAACGCCATAATTCTAATTTTTCTTTTTCTTTTTTGAAATTCGAAATTAAAATTGATACACAATTAGACATGCAATTTAAATTAAAAAAAAAACTAACATCCTAAATGAATGCTTTTTTTTTGGATTTTTATTTTTTCAAAAATTTGAAATAAATAAATTTCATATCCTAAATATGCAAGATAACCTTAAGACGAGGAATATTCTAAAACGAACCTAATCCTAATTCAAATATTTTTGGATTTTTCTTTATACGAAAACAAAAACGACTCAAACCACATGACGACAAATCAGAACAAGATAAGATTGATATCCAAAATTGACAAACCATATCTCGCATGAGATCGGGTTGGTCAATTTTAAATAAACCGCGAATCAAATCTCGAGCATGAGATCGGATTGGCGATTTTCCAGTGATTGCGAGTTGGATTTCGGACGCGAAAATTGAATTGTCGATCCCTAATTTAAGAGGCTACTTCATGTCAGGAATTTCAATCTTACATCTAGGAATATTTCAAGCAAAGAAACAAAATATTAAAAAAAAAAATAGAATAGAATTACCCAATTTGAATTTTTTTGAAATTCGGAACAACGGCTTGTGATGGTGGCTCGGCGTGGCTCGGCAAGGGGCTGCTGTGGTGATGGGTCACCAAGGGTGGTTGGTCGCTCTGCACGGTGGTGGCGCGAAGAGATCGGGCAACGGGGACGCCAATGCAGGTGCGGGTTGCTACAACTAGTTCACGGATGAAGACGGTGGCAGCAGCAGTGTTGCGGCTTCTGGGCAGTAGCGGCAACGCGAGCTTGTGGGCGACGAAGCGGCGATGGCAGAGCGGCAGCTGGTGGGCGCGTGGCCAGCTTGGGCGGCGAGGGGCTCACCGAAGAAGCACAATAAACTTGTTTTTTTACTGTGTTTTCTCTCTCCCTCTTTCGCCTCACGTCTCCCTCACACCCCCTCTCCCTATTCTTTGTACTTTTCTCCCCTTTTTTCTGACTTCTCCCCTTTCTTAGCAAACTTTTCCTTTCTTCTATGTTGCTTTTCCCCCCAAAACGATCAAAGAAAAAGCCTTCTGCCCAAAGAACGAATTTTTTTGCTTTTTGTTGAATTTTTACCTCGAAATCAAGAGGAAACCCCCTTTTACCTCTTAAATTGTGGCCGTGTGTTTCTATTGTGTGGCCGCCGAAAACCCTACGCGAACCACCTTTTTATAGGTCAAGGATTAGGGTTTTAATTTTTTTTAAATCAATATCCACGAAGATTTCTTTTCTGAACGCAATATTTGTTTTTGATGATTCAGGATTGCAAAAGGATTTTTTCTAAAATTTCAAACCCTGCAAAGTTGAGCTTGCAATATTTTTTTGTCACACTTGCCCTATTCGAAGATATTAAAAAAATCCCCGACATATCCCGGAAAATTTCAAATCTCTATTTTTCACGAGATAATTTTCAATCATTAAAAAAACGAGCTTGGGCCAATTTGCTCCCTTCGTGGGCTTAGTCCAGCCTGTCAATTTAAAACTCAGAACCACCAATTCAAACTCATTCGTCACCAACCCAATGCAAATGCAATAATAATAAATAAATGCATATAAAATTATATGCTATGCAATTAATTAATTTTTTTTGCAGGGGTTAAAATTAATCCTTGATTTTTAATGTGATAAATAACTAAACGGGTTGCCAAAATTTAGGTGTCAACATGTTGCATTAATTCATGGCTGCAAATCGGAGCGTGATTTCACGATCGGCTCGATTTTGCTTCGATTCCTTCCATTTTATCAAAATTCTTGCTATTTATTTGCCTGATTTCCTAAATCTTGATCCTCGATCGGAATTGCTTCCGCATTTACGAAGATTTGAAATTTCCAACTTCCATGCATAATCAATTAGATTGATTTTCCCCTGTTTTTTTCCTTTTATTTGCGATTTTTCTTTTTATTTTCTTAGGGTTGCCAAAATTAGGTGTCAACTCTGTCCTCACAAGTCATGATCCTAAATAAGCTTTAGGTTTCGGATAGGCTTGATACCGTGTTTTAGCTGAAGTATAGAAAAACTAAAATAAAATGTATTACTGTAAAATTTGCAAACTACACCTCGCAAGAAGTTTCTAGTACATTGATTTCTGTAATTGTCTAATTCGAGCATGTAAACGCAAGTTGATAACTTTAGTTATCTATTGGACGGAAAGATCAGTTTTGCTACAGTTGCAATCATCTTGCTATAAAGGTTTTGTTGTCATTATTAGATAAGATCATGTCTTGTGCAATGGATAAGTATTTTCATTCACATATTTTTAGAGTATAAAAAATAAGTCGGGTATCCAGTTCTTTTTGGACAGACAACGAGCGAGAGGCAAGGAGTTGATACAACACTCACGTGGACGATCTTAATTTGTGAATATCTGTGCTCTTTCCAGTGCAGATATGTTTGGCGACTCTAGAAAGCACTCCCGCAATGATTCATCACAATTACACCTACCAATGCTAAATGAGTACTGAACAGCCGCGATTTTATAGAGTTCGTAATGATGAACGGAATTGCCGTAATTCTACTACAAAACGATCCTAACAAGCACTTTGCCAGTCGTTCGTGCTTAGACATTCATGGCTAGTTCTTTCTTGACTTGCCTAGATTGATCTCTTCCGGTGTTTCGATGACACTCCGCATTGACTTTGAGGTTTGGAGGAAGGACAGACAAGTTTTCCACGGGTGCTATTTCACAAATGCCGACTAGCATCGCAGCTAGATACTATTATCACCAATCAAGAGCTGAAATGGTCAAATGATCAGTGAGGTTTGGGTGGAAACGTTGGTCGGCACCGTTATCCGGTGTCGAGGAAGTTGTCATGCTCAGCAACTAAGACGAGCAGGCAAGCTCCCAACTCACGTCTGCCTCTTGATGGCTCATGTTGGCTTAGCCAATTACTTCCAAATACCGCATGCTCTGGAAATAGTGGAACCGATTGTGAAAAAGCATATTGATTCACTCTGTTTCTATCGTATGCTTTAGCCCCTTCTCATCAAATGTTAACAAAAGTTTTGTTGTAAAATGTGATGCGTATCAAAATGTGTCGACTCACATCAGAAATGCCCTTATAAATGGAATTACGAATCAACTTCAGCATACTCCTAGTATATTCAATTGAAACAAGCATACTTTAGCACTGTAATGTGTTGAGCCCCAAAATCCTCAGTAATTGGGCTAGGAAACGACTCTATATCGTTGCCAAATTTCCGAGTATTGATGACTATGACTTTGAACTATGGGAGTGTGCTATGATGATTTTGGACGGGTAGTTCAATAGAGATGGCAACTGTTGATTTATAACATGATAAGAACAAGACGAGAGAGACTTAAACTCGATACAATACGACACGATTAGCTCAAAAATGGCATGCATCAACACTTTTTCATCCACTTAATTTCAGTGAAAAAAATGCACTTCACAATTGCACCGATTAGGGCTCAAGCCCATTTAGCTCCTTTTTCATTTTCTATCACAGTAGGGATGGCATCACAATAACTAAGGTGCACATCTTTAGTGTGGCATCGTTATTATTACTAATGTGTTATTCTTATTTGCGTCGCTTTATCTCTACTTTGACCGCGGAAAATCTGTAAAAATCAGAACCCACCATCATATCTTCGTCTCTGTTAGCAACCAGACGTCTTCTTCGGTAAAGTTCGATTATCCGGACCAATAACTCAACCTTTCATTCAGTCAAAAGCTAGACCAACTCAAACCTTTTGATTCTTTTTTTTTCCCCTTTTCGTGTACATGCATGGTAGGTACGAGTATATCGGGAAGAAGATGATGGAGATTTCTGTAGCAGGAGATGTGCCCGGCTCATCAACAAGTGAAGAAAACGCCGCCCGAGTCTGGTCAAGTAGCTTTTTCTGCAAAATTAGACCAGTGATTCATTTCAGATCATCACATCCGCAATGATACGAGTTCCAACAATTAAAAACAACTTCAAATGTAGTTGATTTTTTGCACAAACACAACTAAATCATGGAATTTCAGCCTGGGTGATCTTCGTGCAGCTCCTGCTTCCATGCTCCCGTGGAAATTGAATCGGGCTGAGCCGGGCTCACGGGCTTGGTTTGATGGGTTTGGCTTGTGCTAGTGTTGATGGTTCAGCCGGGCCAAAATCGAAATTGGACTTGGTCCCGACAGACTGGGCTAGGGGTTGATGGGTCGGTCCGGGCCCTTGCATAAATGACCCAATTGGACCCTCCCTTCTATGTTTTTTATTCTTTTTTTTTCTTTTACTATTATGCGTTTTTATTTTTACGAAAAATGCATGCTTGGCTCGTCGGTACGGGAAAACATAGTTTAGCACCGGTTTTGTTTTAACATGTGATGTGTGTCATAATGGGTCGACCTGGATCGAAACTTGTAAATGGAAATTATTAATTTATTTCAATGCTGACCTAGCATATTCAATAAGAAGAAACTATATTTTAGCAACTTAATGTGCCACACTCAAAGTTTCATGGTTATTGAGCTTGGAACTAACTTTTATCGTTGCCAAATTTCCTAACCACCTACGACTTTGTACCTCGAGAGGGCCCTTGGAACTCGATAAAGCTGGCAGCTTAGCCAAGAACACCCAAATCATGCATGAGAATTTTGATGAACCTTACCAAATGGACTTACTCAAGACAAGAAATTGGAATAAATTGACACTTTTTCACATACTTAAGTTTAGAGATCACTTGTATCATTATCTCTAATGAGAATAGCCTATTCTCAGTCACGTGCAACATGATTAATTCGAAATTGGAATGAACTGGCACTTTTTCACTTACTTAATTTCTTTAGTAAAATCAGTTCGTTTTTTTCCATGCGTGTGACAGAAATTCAAGTCTAAAGTAAATAAGGCTTTGCTCTTAACAAGCCGTTGATAAGCGAGCTGGCAGGACCTACTTAGTGCGCAATCCCATTTAGCTCAAGCCTAGTAATGAAAGTACTCATCTTAAGTGCTGCGATTCCCCACCCCCCCAAAAAGAAAAAGAATCTTAAGTGAGACATCATCATCATCACTTCTTTTTACATTTTGTTATTATCATTATATTATATGGGTCGCTTATCTCTACTTTGACTATTAAAGCCTGTAAAATCAGAACCCACCATCACATCTTCGTCTCCGGTTCTTCCGCCATAGCAGAAGCTGCAAGCAACCAGACGTTCTCGGTAGAGTCCGGATTTCTGGACTTATAAATCAACCTTTCTTTTAGTGTAATGTTATAGACAAATTCACAACTTTGATTTTATCATTTTTTTTTTTTTTTTTTGGGTGTACATGTATGGTAGGAACGAGTATATCTAGAAGAAGATGGAAGAGATTTCTGCAGTAGGAGATGCAGCTGATTCGTTACCATCAACAAATGAAAAATGTAAGAATTTTCCTGATGTGAGCTATATTAATTGAAATTGTAGTTATCGTTTTATGGGGTTCGTCTAATAAAGCAAGACATAGAGTTTCTTAATAGTTGAATATGGGTCTGGCATTGTGTGGGCTAAGGCCCGGCCGGTGATGAGATGGCCCGTCCAAAACTCTATAAATAGCGTTAAGGTCTCTCCTCTAACCCTCATTCTTCCACGAACTCTCTCTCACCTCAAATAAGGCAAGTTGTGATTGGCGGTCTCATCGAGCCAAGAACCAAGGGTCATAGAGGAGAACTTAAGCGTCGCTCATCGTTTGAGCGTTGGATCGTCGTCATTTCGCATAAAGAACGATGGATTTCAAATCAGGTATGCAAATCTTCGTATTCTCCTCCTACATGTTCAGGTTTTTAGCTACATTGATCCTGGGATGCCGTTTTGACAGCCAACATTTGGTATTAGAGCCTCGTAGCTTAGAACCCGAACTGTTGCTTTTGACTAGTTTTCAAAAATTTTGCTCGTTGAAGCTTGATTTTGAAAACATATTCAGATTTATCTTGTCAAACAGCGTTTCAGTGGGTGGCATGCCTCTGGCGGAGGTCAAATACGCCGGCGATGAGCTTTTTGGATTTCACCTATACTTGGACTGTTTTGCCCTTTTTGTGAATTTTGGTCCGATAAAAGTTGATTTGAGCACATATATGGATTTTGCATTTTAAGACGAGAATTTTGATGGCTTGTACGCATTGAGACAAGGTAGGAAATGGCCTCATGCGCCTCCATGCGCCAAGACAGAGCTCAGAGGTGATGCCGCGCGTGCGCCCACGTACCTCATGTGCCCGGCACATGACACAGTAAGGGGGTTGGTGACCTCAGCCGACGTCACCTCGCCGACAGGCAACACCGCCATGCCATATTGACATCATGGATGGCATCATTCGGTGAGCTGACGTCACTTATCGGCGAGTTGGCTCGACCCGGGTTGACCGTTGACCCGAACCTATTGACCGGTTGGACCAATGGTCCGGTCGAACCATCGACCGGTTGGACTAGTCGCACCCAGTCGAACCGGTTTAGGCCGGTTCAAGGAGGGCGAGCGCATGGACCTCACGCGCCGTACATTCTAGCGACGCCTGAGGGCGCGTGGTACATTGGATGGGCACATGGCTTGGACAGTTGTGCTCGTATGGATGTTTTCTACACTAAAATATATTTATTTTATATGTTTGATGATTTTATGGATGTGAAAATGTATGTGAAACCCTAAAGTACGTGATTTTGGGATATTTTTGCATATTTTTCATGTATTTCTGTATGGCTTTGGAAATACATTGCGAGCTCACGTGTATATCATCATACAAAAATTGTGTAGAGCATCAATTCATTGATAATATGTAGAAGGTTCATCATGTATTAACTAATGGAGTAATGTGATTGGCATAATATGTGATTTTAGTGACTAATTACCCTTGTCATTCGGTCTAAAATCACACGTATGGAGTAAATGTGAGTTATAAAGTTTATATCCCTTATATAAGAGAGTTTCAATGATTCAATTGGATCGTGACCGCCAAAGTGGCACACTTGATTGGATTTGAGAAACGTCGGTCTTGTTCTGATGGGATGTCTCATGTTCTGATGCATAATCATACTCCTAAAGGAGGTGGTTGTGTGTTAATTTATGGAGGGATGCATGTACAACATATGGTTGAGGAGTGACTGACTTTAATGGTTCATACACCCAAAGGTAGTAAGTTTGCGAAAGGTCAGAATATATTATCATGACTGCTTTCATGTGTGCAATTGCATGCATGTTATATGATGATGCGTGTAACTCTCAGGATGTGTACTTATAAGGTTTTCAAGTTACACAATACTTACATAATGCCAATTACATATATTGCTTGTTTTTAAGTTACATTATCTGTAATGGCAACTCCATTGTGATTGAGGTTCTTACTAGTCAAATTTTAAGTAGTGAAGAGGATTTTATGTTTAGGATGATACTGGTAGATATTCATATTACTCTTGCTGAGAATAAGCTAGCAATCTCACTATTAGTGATATAGAATTAGAAAGTATTCCTTATTGCTTAGGAAAGGGCAATTGAATTCGTCTATCATTCATGAGGTATTCCATTTGGGAATACTTAAAAATGACTTACCAGTTGACAGTGCTGCTAAAAAGATGAATGAAGCCTTTGTAGTTTGAAACTATATCATGTTTAAAGCCGAGATTGGGATAAATGCAAGGATTCTCCAACATGAGATTTGATGGATTTGATAAGGTTAAGGAATACATCTTAAAGATAGTAGATTTGAAGTCTAGAATCATAATCATAAGGGAATTCATAAAACCACCTGTCATTCTAACAATCTGATCTCAAGATAATACCTTTTGAAAGAAATGATGTCATTTACAACTCTTGTGAGAAAAAATGACACATAAGGAGCACTATAAAGCTTTGTTGTCCAAGCATGAATCTAAAGTTAATGATTCTTTAGCATTCATTTATTATCCAATTCCTATCAAAAGTCTCGTCCGGTTCTTGATGGCTAGATAGTGGTGTATCATAAGGAGATTAATAAATTTAAGGAAGGCAAATCAAAATGAATCATAACTCGTCATTGGAAACAACATTTAAGGATGCTTTCGTGGGAGGTATTGTTTTAACTTTGGATTATGAATTATGGATTCTGGTTTGCGTTTGATGTTGAAACACTATATGTACATTCCTTTAAACGGAACTTAATTTCCGTATCATGTCTGGAAGTGTACAACTATTCTTTTGAAATAAAGAATATTGTTATTTCTATATTTTCCAAGTCAAATAAAGTTAGATACTGCAATGTGTCAAATGGATTGTACAATTAAGCTCATCTCCTAACGATATGTACGTTGTTTTTACAGTTGAAAATGTTGTTTCCAATAGATATTTACCTAAAGAACAGTCTTAAGCATTGTGACATAGACGTCTTGATCATATGTATAGAGAAAGAGTACAAAAATTGATAACGTTGACATTTAGTATACTCTTAAAAGTTACCTAAAGGCTTGCCTAGACTGTTATAGAAGTAAGATGATTAAGATAAAAAGGAAAACTGCAATTTGAAATCCTAACCTGTTGAGGTTATTGAAACTGATGTTGGTGATCATATATAGTAAAGTTGTATAGAAATATTGACGACTATTTTCTTTTGATTAAAGAAAAGTCTAAATCTTTGGATAGATTCAAGTTCTTTCGGACTAAAGCCAATAAACAGTTGGGATGAGTCTTAAAGATTGTCAGATATGACCATGATGGTGAGCATTTTGACAAGTATGGCAATGCTAGATAGCTTAAAAGGCCATTTGTTAAATACTTAGAAGATTCTGGGATTGTAACTTTGTTTACTATGCCTAAAAATCTTGAACAAATTGGTATGGTCAAAAGGAGTAATTGCACTATGATGGACACAATAGTAAGTATGATTACTAGAATTAATTTATCAGGTTTTATATGGGGCGAAACAACTTAATATGCATTAAACCGTATATCTACCGTAAGTGTTTTATTGACTCCATTTGAGTTATGGATTAGATGTAAACTTAACTTGAATCATCTTAAGGCTTGGAGTGTCCTGCAGAAATGAGATTATTTAATCCAACATCAAGTAAGTTGGAATCAAGATGTCACGCCCCGATCCTCGAGTAGGTGCCCATCCCTCTTTGGTCGATAAAATTTGTGACTTCCTAGGACGAGTTGCCGACCTTTTCATTTTATTGCACATGCGGAAGCAAATAATAAATCCCCTGATAGTAACCATCTAGGGATAGAAAAGCAGGACAACAGATTCACAAATAGAACATGCTTTTATAAACCAACTAAGTCATGTATAAAAGTATACAACTAAAAGACTTCAAAAGACCAGCTCTCCAAAAAGAAGTGGTCCTAACTGACCTACACCTCAGATCACCTCCATTCGGCTCCAGATCCTCCACTCTACGGTCCTGAAAAGAAATGAACCCACGACGGGGTGAGATATAAATCTCAGCGAGTTCACACTCTAAACCCTGATTAGGAGGGTAAATACACCCAGAGGCATCCTAACCACACAATCATACAACCACAGAGACTTATCTCATATTAGATCCACCTTGCAGGTCAGCACAATTCATATCACAAGCAAGAGCAGTACTCAAGCTCAATCAATTGGAATGCAATACTTAATCTCAAACAATTACAATGGTCCTGATTATAAGGCCAAACCGTTATGACACGTCCCATACCATGCCACATAATTTTGTCCCATAATCTGGCGCATTCAACTCAATTAATCATGCGTTTCTAGTTTTTGATCTCGGCATATAGCACGGCCTACTCTCTGTTCGGTGGTCTTCTGGCGTAGCCAAGCATCGTCTCACCCCATTGAGCATGACAACATCTCTACTAGATGGCTTTCCCGAAGGAGCAATGGTCCAGAATCTACTGCGACCGGCTTCCCATTGTCTAGGGGCGTCCCATATAAGGGTAATGTCCAGCTTAACAGCCCGGGACAGGTTCTCTTAACCAACACACGACCACTCAATCTCAGCCTAGGACACCGTGCATTGCACTCAAATGCCTCAATTAAAATGGTGAACCTGACCTATTTTCTTCATATTAGAAATACACGGTAAAATAGTCGTGTGTGGGTATATGATCAATTCACACCCGAAAAATTGATATCTTCTAATTTTAAATCTCACTATTTTATATAATATATAAAACTATTTTCGATGTTAAAATCCAACACCTGGAATTTTCTAAATAAATATTGAAATTCATAAATTTTAGAATTAAATACTCAAAATTCCAATCAGCACTCAATTCGCACAAACTAACACTCGCCTGCAGAAATTAACCACACCATTGTAATCGGCACGAAATTTCGATCATTAGCTATCCCAATCTAATTTCTGGAAAATAAATAATAATTAAATAATTATCAAAATTAATTAAATAAATCAATTTAAATACTAAAAATACTAACTTAGGCTGTATTTCTAAATTAAATACCGAAACGGGTCCGGAAAATTCCCGAACCTATCTAGATAACTAATACAATTGATCTAGATGCTAATTTAGCCATTCTAACTGCCTAACATGCATAATTAACTAATTAAATCACTAATCTAATCTAACTAACCACCTAATTCCTAATTAACTTAAACTAAATACCCCTTAAACATCATTAGCCTACTAAGTAGAGTTTAGTGCATAAACTCACCGGTTTAGTGCGAAAATCGGTTTATCGCGACGGCGGCCAAAGTCTGAACTTTCAGCGGCGTCAACGGACACTTGGACCGGGCCAAAAACCAGCCTTGTAAGCCCATAGCAACTGTTGGGCTCGGACTTGGGCTTGGTTTGAGAAGTGGGTTGCTAGGCTGAACTTGCGAGCCGGGCCCGCTTCGTGGGCTTCAAATGGGCTGGACCTGTGATGTCCCAGCGTCACGTACTAAGCGCAAGCAGAATTATAATTATTATTATCTTCTTGTCTAGCTTGTAATCTCCTTTAGATAACCCATAGTGTTTACCATTGAAGGTTAGCATGTATAACATGGATTATTTAAAATCTCGAGTTTATATTATAAGGTTATCCTGCAATGCACATAGACAAGATCATAAAAGGCTTCCTTTCATTTTATCATCATCGGGGCATACAAAATTATCGACTGGACTCATTCCATGTTCTTCACCTATATATTTACATCATATACAAAACAAAAGTAAGGCGTGACACAAGCAAGGGATAAGGGGTGAGGGTATCTACTCCACGAGTTCCCACACAAGCCCACGTCTAACAAAAAACAAAAGTTAGTCAGCTTCTACAAGATCAAAGGCGTCTAGGCGCCGTCCATCCCCGCTCCCCAGTCCTCCTTCCAAAGGGTAAAGGTCCGAACATCTCTCCTTCATGGTTGATAAACCATGCAACGAACGTCATCGGTAATAACTCAGCTCTACCGTCATCCAGCCATAAAGTCGCCTCATATTTGGAGAAAACCATGTCAATGTCGGGATCATACTCGTCATGAAGAGAAACATCAAGACGCACTACCGCCCCGTATCGAGCTACCAGCGGTACATCCATGCTATCAATATGAAAATGTAAGGTATGAGCAAACAACCTTGCCCAGTAAAGAATGATAAAACTCTAACTTAAACAATCCATAGCCATCAAAGTTACAAGTGAATCATCAAACAATTTAGGATACTAAGAGAATATATCACAAGCATAAACAATACTATTACTTCATGTAAGAAATCACCTTATATGCATCCACTTCTATACTTACCCTTCACAACTCAATCTCACATCAAGATATAATGCAACAATAATAGATGAACTCACTCGCCAAATAATTATATTTAGTGTGCATAAAATCCACCCTCGAATCAGTCACAATCGGGACTCTACCGGCCTGATCGAGTCACTTCCAGAAAGTACGTTATCCGGACTTCCACAATACCTCTAATTGTGGGCATCTCACTCCGAGGCATCCCGGCATCACACAACCGAGGTCCTCCTTGATCACACACAAGGGCATCTCACTCCGAGGCATCTCAGTATCACACAACCGAGGCATCCTTGATCACACACAAGGGCATCTCACTCCGAGGCATCTCAGTATCTCTCTACCGAGGCATCCTTGATCACACACAAGGGCATCCCATACTTCCGGGGGCATCACCGGTATCTCGGTACCGATGGGTTCATTCATCTTAAGCACACGTTCACACCACCACACCTTTGATTAATGCATTTATCGTATGCAAAAGAAAAATGCTCTAAAGTATCTATCTAACTCTCATTAACCTAGCACACGTGCGTGTCCGGATTATAAGATAAAACCCATTACGTCATGTCCCATTCCATGGCGAACAGATATTTATCCCATAATCAAGCACTATGCACCGCACTCATTGCACACACATGATTCTATATGCACTTATATCTCAAATGATATATGAGACTTACTCATACACAACTAACATCTAGTATAAGGTTTATTAGACTCTATGTTCATCATACAAGTCTAAGATACAAGACACTACATCTAATATGTGTTCTCGAGTACAAACAGTATACTAGCTAAATGTACAGTTTCGGTTTCAAACACAGAAGGTATATTAATTCTTGTCGAAATATTACCAAATTTTATTATGTTATATTTAAGACATATAATAACAATTCCCGTGAAGAAACTTAAGTCTTATTCTCACTGTATTAAGAGTAACAGTCGCCATAATCTTTACTAGTACCCTGTACCGACGTCCAGATTTCGTATTTACAAAGAAAATTGTTTCACTAACCAAATCTTATCTATTTAATCTCAAATTTTGACACGTCATTCCTTAAGATGTATTCTACAATTTTCATTAAGGATTCGGAGTCCAAATATAACTAGGTAAATACATAAAATTCGTATAATCAGTAAATGTCAAACCGTTTCTCACAAGAACAGTTTACTGGTTTTACTAAGTACACTTCTGTCTCTATGTTTTTATAGTCATATGGTTATAGCTACGTGTATAACTTGATCTTATAGATGTTCTATCATGTAGAATGGCTTCTATCTTATTTCCATTAACATACATAAAGAAAATAACACAGAACAGAAGACTCTATAATCATTTTCACCTAGAACAGAATAGGTACACGATTTCCTTTACTTTTAACCCAACTAAACCACTTATCTTTTCACAAACTTCTTCTACAATACTTCAATGCCTAATCTCAGCAACTTAAGACACCTTCAGCATGTCTTTCTCTATCAAATAATCAATCCACAACTCGGCTCGAAGTATAAACGCATCCATGAGTTCACTCATCACAGCATACACCATATCCATCCACTCGGCATCCATTTCATCACTTCGCTCAACAAAACAGCATACTCACACAAGGATTTCGAAACATGCAGTCCTAAAAAATAACATGCAATGGCTTCTAACTCTAATCTAACACTTACTCAGCTTAGATCAATCACAAAACAGCAACTACAAACTATATCCATCACTGTTTGGTTAGATCCTCAAGCTCCCTTGATGAAACAATGGATAACTTTCAATTTAGAGTTAGATCTTTCCTTACCTTGCTTCAGCTACTAAACAACACAGAGATGCTTCAAGATCAACACTCAAAATCAGCATGCAAGAAGAAGAAGGTTGCTGGTTTGCTTCTGGTTTTTCGCTGCTCAGCCGAGAGAAAAGATGAAGAAGAAGATGGGTTGTTCAGTTTTATATGGAGAGAGAGAGAGTGTACGAAGCTTAAGGGGAAATAGGCCTACAAACTAATCCCTAGGCTAGTGTAATGATGAGATCTTCTAATGATTATGCTTCCTTGGAGTTGATGGTTTCGGTTTCTAGAGAATAGAAAACCGTGGGTGTCAAGTGCATGGAGAAACGAGAGAGATTTTGGTGTCGTGGCTTTCATGCATGAAGATTTTCGCCATCTGTCGATCGTCGCTAATTAACAGTTAATCGATATCATTCGTTAGTTCATTAGCTTCTAATATTTTCATCTAATTGCCTTTTGTTTCTACTTAATCCCAATTATACAAAGTCATAACATATATATAACATATTGAATGACATAACATATCGACTAGTCAATGTTGGTTTATAAGGAATTCATCACAAAATGCTAAAGTTAGAAATTGATATTAGAATTATAAACATTAATCAAGTTATCATAACTATAATCTATAAAATAAAATCATTCGGGCCTAAATATTCATTCCCGGCCCAACGGGCTCAATCTATAACAATCCGGCCCACTAAACTAAATCTACAAATCTAATAATTTCGAACCTTGGCCCGCTTCAAGCCAAGTCCAAGCCCATAATCACTCATTCGATTTCTTAAGTCCAATTCGTGTGGCCCACTCACTTCTCAAGCCCACACATTCCTCACGATCCATCGGGTTCATTTTTCGGCCCAATCTAATTAATCTAAGTTCCTAATGATCTAATTAACACTAATGAAGGTCAATGAAATTTGGGATGTCACAGGACCAAAGGCTGAAGACACTGGATGGAGCGCCGCTGGTTGGTCAAAGATGGAGCAGCAAATTCGGAGAGAGAGAGAGGCAAGCTGGCAGCTGCTTCGATGGGGATTTCTAGCGGATAGTTGGCCATTGCTGGGCTGAAACACGAGGCCGAGAAGAGCTGCTTTGGTCAACGATGGGGCTTCGACGGGCGAAGATTGACTCAAGTGGGGTTGAAGACGCGGGCGTGTGGCCAAAGCTGCTGGAGGTTGATCGAACATGTGACGGCTTGGATTGATTTGATGCTGCTGGACTTCGATGGAGTAAGATGCGGACGGTTCTTTCAATGGGGGACATGCAATGGTGGAACAGGTGCTGGCATGGAGTGGTAGGCGTGGTCGCTCGATGGAGAAGCAGCCAAACAAAAGGAAATAAGGCAGGGGTTGGCGGAGAGAGAAATGAATGAAGGAAGGTGCTGCAGGTTCAGAGGGTTTGACGCTGTTGGAAAATGAAGAAAAAGGGGTAGACGAAAGAAAAAACGAAAGAGAAGCTGCGGAGAGGAGGCAGTCAAT
The DNA here is from genome assembly GCF_016545825.1 of Eucalyptus grandis. Classification (NCBI taxonomy): domain Eukaryota; kingdom Viridiplantae; phylum Streptophyta; class Magnoliopsida; order Myrtales; family Myrtaceae; genus Eucalyptus; species Eucalyptus grandis. The sequence goes on from NC_052616.1 coordinate 27,947,270, forward strand.
GAAGATGGCGTATGCTGGAAGATGGGGAAAATGGGGCAAAGCCAAGATAAATATCTTCAATCCATTAAAGCTTGGTCCCCTTAATCCACATGATTATCCTCCTTGTCTCCCCAATTACTTTCTAGCAAATAAATCCCCAAATAGTCCAATTTGATGCCAAAATTGCAACCCTCAATCTAAGCTCCAAATTTCCTTACTTTTGGACTTCAATTTCTTCTCCAAACTCCCCAATTTGAAGTCCAATTTTGTTGAAGAAAAAGCCCACACAATTTCCACACTTTCCTTTCACCAAGTAGCTCGGTTTGGAAGTCAAAAATTCCTTTAATTTGGCCAATTTGAATTTCCATTGTTTTCCGAATGGTCCGACTCGATTTTCCGTAAAAATCTTGGGCTCGCCAAAAAATCTTCGGAGGATGAGCGACATTTCTAAAATAAATTGTGACATGACAAAATTTTCAATTTCTGAAATCGGGTTCAAATTTGTAGTTAATTTCAATCTGGCGCAATTTTAGCATGACCTAACCTACCGAGTAGTTTTTAGGAATTTTTAATGCAATTGACCCGTAGTCGATTATTTTCGAGCCACATTGTGCATCTTTGATTCATTGGCGATTCTCGGTTGTCATGAAAATCTTGAGGTTTCAAATACGGACACAAGATACCCAAAATGACAAAAAAAATCGGTCTAGTGCCAATCGACGAGAATTTTGCAATTAGGTGGAATCACCCACACTTAATCACACTCCTCTGTCGAATCAACCTATCTTCGGTCTCTGATCGATTTTTAATTGTGTCGTAATAACCCTTACAAGTTATTACGGTCGAGCAGTCGATTCCCGGTCGAATTCTCAAGTCTATTGCGTTAAAATCCCTTAATGACTTCCCCAGATAGTCTAGTTATCTCATGAGTGATAAGCTTGGAGAATAGCACTATAGACACGTCGATGAAAGGCCCGATTCATTTAATTGAAAATAGAACTGAAATTTCAGGATATCACACAAGAACCACTCGGTATCATACCCAGATCATTTGAAGGAATGTCAGGCTTTATTATCTAATGGAAGTACAAGGATTGTGGAATCACAGACAGTGAAATCTCTAGAGTTCGACGAAATTGCAGAGGATAGCTGCTCTTAAGCTATTAAAGATAATAGTACAGTGGGGACCATTGCGTCTTGGTCTTTCTCTATACAGACAATTGTGGAGGCTTTGATACCACAAACTAAGCCTATGAGGTTCAGGACACTATTATTGATATAGTTCCTGATAAGGTTTCTCAAGCCTTTCAAGTGCAGGATAAAATGATAATAGCTCCACTCAAGAGATCTATTACGAAAAGACATTCAGTTATACCATTGGACTATATAGTCTATCTATGAGAGTATGACTACGAAATCTGCTACATGGTCGATCTAGTGACTTATGTATATAAATGCTATTTTTTGTCTTCAATCAAATTTGTGATTAGATGCAATGAAAATATGAGATGCAATTTAAAACGTAATAGTGTTTAGGAGCCTATTGAATTGGCTTAGGGTTACAAGCTCATCTGCTGCAAATGGGTGTATGAGACTAAAAGGAATTCCAAAGGAAATGTTGAGAAGTTTAAACTCATACTAATAGTAAAAGGTTTCACTCAAAATAAGCTTAGTCTTTTCTAAAGACTATTTTAGAGTGAATATGGTATTACTAGCTCATTTTTATATGGAGTTACATTAGATAGATGATTCTAATTGTATTTCTTAATGAATACCTTGATAAATAAGTATATATAGTATAACCCGAAGGCTTTGCAACGGATGATTCAAGTAAGCTTCTGTGTAAATTGAAAACCCTTATTTATGGCCTTAAGAAAGTCTGTAGATAATGATGCTTGAAACTTTGTAGTGTTGTCACTTCATTCAGTTTTATTCAGAATAAAGTAGATTAGTGTGTATATTGCAAGGTCGGTAGTGATGTCTTGCTTGCTAGTAGTGGCATAGGAATACTGCATAAGATAAAGCAAATGTTGTCAAGGAATTTTGGCTTGAAGAACCTTAGTCAGGTATCTTTTGTCCTTGGCATTCAAATTCTTAGGAATTTTTCTTGTCATATGTTAGATTGATCTCAAATTGTATATGTTGATTGTGTTTTGAAAAGATTCAATAAGCTAGCGGTTGCTGCTATTGTTAGGGCCTATAGATTAAATCTCCGATATTGTCATTGTTCAAATTTTGGGAAAACCCAAATGAATGATATACTTTATGTTAGTGCACTTAGAAGTGTCATCTATGCTTAAGTTTGCACTAGGTTAGATATTGCTTTTGTGGCAAGATGTTTAGGCTGATATCGGTCAAGTTTAGGACATGATCACTGGATTGCTACCAATGAGGTTTTGAGATACTGAAAAGGACAAGAAAACTATATGCTGACAAATATGTTCAGGATCTAGAGTTAGTAGGATATTCGAATGCAAATTTTACTAGCTATAAGGATGACAAGAAGTTGACAGCACAATATATCTTTATATTAGCATAAGATGCAGTGTTATGACAAAGGGATAAACAGAAATCTATGTTATCCTTTACCGTATAAACGGACTTTATAGCATGCCTTTTAGCTATTACTCAAGATATTTGACTTCAGAACCCCATTAAGGAGTTGATTATATTAGATATTTTGAATAGACTCATACGGTTGTATCGAGACAATAACTCTTCAATGTTGTTTATAAACAATCATAAATGTCTCGAGGGGTCTAGATATATGGGGGTCAAGTTTTTTACCATAAAGAAACGATATAGAATTGTGACACTATAGTAGAGCATATCTCCACTAATGATATGGTTGTAGACCCACTAATGAAAGAATTTTCACCCTTATGTACTTGAACGACATGTCGTGAACATGGGCTAAGAAGCATCATTGAACGTTGTTGTTTAGTGGAAGCTGTTTTGATTTTGCTCTAAGAAAGCTTATATATATATATTATACATTCAATAAAGTGTTCATGAATGTGTAGTCACCATATTGAATTTATTATATGTAATGAAAATCTCAAGATATTGTGTAAACCTTGAGTGAAGGCTGGGGACATCTGGTTATCAACCTTGAACATATGTCTTGATTACACATAAAGAAATGTTAACCATAAGGATAAGATATATATGGGTTCATTAGAACCATAAGGATATTTTCTAGTGGCACATCCAGTATTCTGTGACACTTAAGATAAGATAATAGTGACCGACAAGAGAGATAACACATAAGGTATTACTCTTTATGATGTGTTATCCATTTGTCACATAACCATATTGAATTCATATTAATAAATTTGAAAGCACTCGTGATCATGGAAGGCTCCGTGTAAGTACATATAGTTACTGCCATGATTCGGTGTTGAAGACTTTATGGGATATGATTGACTATTAAGAATTGTCACTGACCAACATAAATGTGCGCATATACAGTACAGTTTCAATTAATATAGCTCAAGTAGGAGAATGTAAGAGTTCTCCTGATATGGGTTACATTAATTAAGATTGTAATTACCGTTTTACAAGGTTGGTCTAATAAGACAAGACATAAAGTTTCTTAATAGTTGAATATGGGTCTGGCATTGTGTGGGCCGAGTTGGGCCCGGCCTATGATGAGAGGGCCTGTCCAAAACTCTATAAATAGCGCTAAGGTCCCTCCTCTAGCCCTCATTCTTTCATGAACTCTCTCTCACCTCACATAAGGTAAGTTGTGAGTGGCGGTCTCATCGAGCCAGGAACCGAGGGTCATAAAGGAGAAGAACTTAAGTATCGGCTCGTCGTTTGATCGTTGGATCGTCGTCATTCCGCATAAAGAACGATGAATTCCAAATCAGGTACACAAAGAAGACACCCGAAACAGCAGAATTCAAACGAGAAAGCCTCCTGTCCTTTCCTTGGCGATGTTGAGAAGAGCGATCGGCGATAAAATCTTCTCCCTCAACGTAGACGAGGTGACCCATCAAGTCTATGAAGGAGTGCTTCTGAAGGACGACAAGAAGCAGGGCCAGGAGGATCAGGCGAGTTCCAAAGGACCAAAAAGAACATGTTTTGCTCAGATAGAAAATTGATTAATTGAGAAAAGATTTCGCTCGGTTGTGATGCCCGCCATGAAACTAACTGTATGATATGCAGGAAAAGTCTATAAAATCAAGGCCACTTGCAGATGATAAGTTCATCTATAAAGAGGTCATCATGGACCGGATGGGAGCTCAGTAGCTCCTGACTGGACGGGAGCCGAGTTTTGTTCTGATTTTGTTAATGTCTCACTCGATAACTGCTTTGTGCACAGCCATACATAAACAAGTACTGGGTTGACAAGGAGCTCAACAGGAACTGCTTGATGGTTCTGGCTTCGGCCTTATCGATCATTTGCAGTGACCGTAGCGAATACTGGACATGGGCAGAAGAGGAGGAATCATGGTATCGTTGCTTCTTCTTCCTAAACAAGAACTTTTTAAGTCAAACTTTCACGTGATGGTCAAGAATCTAGGTCGGTCTGGGTACAGCATATGAATTTGCCTCAACAAAAATGACTCAGCAGGCAACCAGGAACGTTCGGTAGCCGCTAAATTAGTACCTTTGTGTTGGCATATCTCTAAATTTATTTTGGCATTTTATATTTCCCGATGCCGCTGAAAAGATGCTGCTGAATATGCACCTTTTTTCATCTGCAAGTTGCTCATTTGGTGGCACTGAAACAATAATTTCTGCCGCAAAAACTTGGAATTGCTTACATTAAAATGAGATTATTGTTAACCATCATCCCCGCTAATCGTTTGCTTCTTGAATATTTCTGAGTTCCAGCTATCCGAGCAACGTAAATCTGCACGTTGCCAGGCTAAACTACGTTTGCTGGCTAGATATCAAAGGGAAATGCAAAACGAGTGTGCTCTCTCAGAGGACGATGTATGAAGTCGCGATCGTCGTGAAGATGAGCAGTCAAAACTACGGATGGGAAATGCCGGTGAACCTCAGTCTCGAATTCCCGGATGGAAACAGGCAGGTACGCATGGAAAGATTGGACAATTCGGAAAAGGAAAGGTGGATTCCTATAAGCATCGGCAAATTCGAGATGACACCCAAAACCATTGGCGAGATGAGCTTTTCCCTCACCCAAACTGGTAACTATTGGAAGTCCGGCCTCTCCGTCAAAGGCGTTATTTTCAAACCAACAGCAGAGAACGAGCAGCCAAAATAAAGCGTGAATTGTGGCTCAAGTGTTCTGTATTAATCTCCTCTCTGTGTATGCTGATGCATCGTTGCAATGATACTTTCCCGAACTCGTGGCAAACAATATCTTCGACTTGAATCATGCTGAGTTCTTAAGTTTTGCTGACCAAGGAAACCTGTTATTTTTTCCAGTTGACAGTGTTTCGACGAATTAGAAGGCCGAGATGTCCAAGAGTTACTAGATTTCTACCAGATCAAATCAGACGGAAGCAAGTTACGGATGGATAAATGATCTATTCTTTTGAGATGGAATCAATTTTTGTTACTTGTTTTTGAATTACGCATAACTACTACTCAAATCTGTACATTGTTGGGTCCGTAGTACTTTAGAATTCTACAAGGTAGAAATCCATTTTTGCATCATCTTGTTTATTTTTTCCAAATCAAGTCCCTCTGACTTCAAGAGGAAAAGTTCTTTGCCAGTACCCCAAAGATGAAGACCGCAACCGAACCTCGAGCAATAAGATTCTTCAAAACAAACACGACCCTTGAGCTTTTCGCATCAAGACTTTTATCGTCTCAAATGGACAAGTGAGTGCCAACTAATCGGACTTGGATTTGGGCCTGGAAACTTAATTAAAATAATTATGCATGTTCAAGTATTTGATTAAACGAATTGAGAGTTGAAGGAATTGATTGGAATGAAAAGAAAAGCGCTAAGTCAAAAGGGTCCAAAAGCATTATGTACTTTGTGAGAGAGGTCCCCAAACCACACATGTCACTTCCCATTTGTAAGAGACACGTACAATTTGAGGGGAAAAAATTATCAAATGAATCTTAAATCTAATGTAATTTTTCCAATCCAATCTTAAATATATCTTTTACCAATTCAGTCCTAAACTTTTTTTTTCCAATTTAGCCAGATAATTGCAAAAGATTTAGGAATAAATTAGCAAAAAAGAAGATTTAAAACTCGAATTAGAAAAATTGCATTTTGGTAATTTTCCCTTAGTTTAAGGATACATTGAGTTTGGTTAGTAGGCTCTATTTATTTCGCAAAAAAAATAACTGGTTTAAAAAAGTTTCCCTAAGAAAAAAAAATCGTATGTTTCATTTAAAAAATGAATGAATAAAAGATATTTTCACTGTCCGTGAAAATATCTAAACATAAATTATTATCAATAATAAAAATAATTGTCATTAACTAATTATTTTAAACTACATAAGTAATCATTTTTAATAATAATTTATTTTTTGAGAAATAAATGAAAGCTTAATTTGAATAATTTCGACATATATCAACTAAACCCTGAGTTTTGAAACATTTGAAATTAGCCGACCAAGTTGATGTCCCCGCTTAGCCAATAGAATAAAGACAGCACAACACTCAAAGACTCACGTTTTTCCCGGGAGAATCGTCCTCTTGCGTGTCCCCCATCCATTCGATAAGGACAGACGGATTGGCGAGCACTGGTAGGGCCATCAATAATTGGCGTCTCTTTTAGAATTACGGTCAAGTCCACCGTCAGTCTAAAATTTTTACAATACATTCATAATTGGACAGACGATACATCCGAATCCATCAAAATGCCACTTATTCAATGGTGAATGTGTAAGCTGGCCTTGGATATAATAAAAATATTTTAATTTAGTCGAACGTTTATGTCTTTAATTCGATTATGATATTTGGCAATTTTTATTTTGCCCAAATACATAAAGACATCACTCTATTTGAAATTGGTTGTATTTTTTCGTTTATGCTTCTTTGTGTTAAAAAAAATAAAAATGGCAGACACATTTTAATCATTGTCTAGTGCAAAACACCGAAAAGTTTTTGTATTGACATGTAGATCCGCATATCTTTTGTTCATAATTTTCAAGAAGTTTAAAAGAAATCAAGCAAATAAAAAGATATTAAATTTGAAAGTGCTAGGCAATTTGGTGTTACGAAAGTAAACTGAAACTGTTGTCCTTTTCACTTCTCAATCAAAAGTCCTAGACCATGTATCTTTTGATTGCTTGTTCCTCAAAACCAAAGCTTGAGACGCTCCCGAATAGGGAGAAAAATTGAGACGTTCATTCCTTTCCTTGAGTTTATTAATCTATTTTCCTCATTTTCAGCATCTTCTCTGTTTAGAACCATGGCTGCCTCTGAACTGGCGGTTTCGCTAGCGATAGTCAGACTTCATGATCTTCTCTCCAAGTCCAAAGACAACATCACCTATCAAAACTTGACTGATAAAATCTCTTCCTCCATAAGCGATCTCCAAAGTATCCAGAACACCAGGAAACACACCGTGCTCGAGGATGGCCACAACCAAAAAGCTCAGGAAGGCAAGAAACGGCCTGAGGTTTGTCCTCATAAGGTTGAGAAGATTGGCGAAGTCCTTGTTGATTTACTCCGAGACATTGACGAAGCAATCCTTGTTGATTTACCCCGAGACCAGATGTCAGAATCGCAAGGGGCTTGTTTCGCCAAGGTGTTCGCCCTAGTTCGGCTCCTCCCAGTAATGAGCGGAGCACATGCCAGGAAAAAGATGGCCAAGACGAAAGTCGAATCGTTACGTGGCAAGGTCGCATCATTAGGGCGTCTTGCTAATGATGGCATGCCAGACCATAAGAGGGCATCATCTTCGTCATTGAGCAAGAGGAATCGAGAAAATACGAGGCAGCGGGTTGAGTCCGATATCGTGGGCCGTGATGGAGATGTAAGGACGCTTCTGGCCTGGTTGATTGATGATCACGACTCCAGCCTTCGGGTGATGTCGGTGGTTGGCGAAAAAGCCTGTGGCAAGACCGCACTGGTGAGGAGTGTCTTCAGCAAGCGAGAAACCAAGCATCACTTCCACTGTCGTGCTTGGGTCCGTGTCCCAGACCTTGGGGCGGAGTCTGACCGGATGAAGAACCTCCTTGTGGACATACTGAAACAGACACCACTCCGAGACCAGGCAAAAGACATGGAGCACAAGCAAGAGGAGCAGCTGTTCGAGATGCTAAATAAATTATTGATGGGGCTTAGGTACTTGATAGTTTTGGACAATCTGTGCGAGGGCAGACTCGTCCATGAGCTCTTGGTCCCATTCATGGACTGGATGAACGGAAGCAGAGTAATTGTCACTACAACAAATGCAGAGATGCAAAAGTTTGCAGACCCTTGGACACCCTATCTCCGATTACCCCTTGATATGACCGATTTTGAAGAGTGCAAGAAATTGCTGTGGGTAAGCATAACGGGAGATGACAGTTCAAAATCGGAGATGACCAATCTTGAGCAGAGAATTTTGAGCAAAAATCGATCTCCCCCAGCGATCTCACTGCTTGGAGGACTTTTGTTTGCTGTGGAAGAGAGCAATTGGGCGGCCCTCATCGATCGGCTTGGAGAACGTCCCAACCTCGACGATGTCATGTGCTTGAGCTTCGATGAATTGCCTTACCTGATGAAGCCATGTGTTCTCTATATGGCTTTCTTTCCTAAGGAGTCTGAGGTCCCCACAAGGAGGCTTTTCCGGCTATGGGCTGCTGAGGGGTTGTCGGCCCAGGATGCTGATGGGTCGGCCCAAATGCGATCAGCAAAGGACTGTTTTTGCGAATTAGAGAGCAGGAACTTTATTCACGTGGTACGACGGAAACCGGACGGAAGTGCTGGATCATGTCGCATGCCTGCTTTTCTTCATGAATTTGTCCATCGAAAAGCAGAAGAATTCGGACTTCTTCGGATCCAGGACAACTCTGACTCTGACTCAGAGAAAGAATCAAAGGGCAAGGACCCTGTCGCCAAGCAGAGCGCCCAGAGTCAACAGAAGCAAGTGGAAAACACAGCGACAGGACATTATGGTTACAAGGTCCCATGCCTTCAGTCTTTTGCATCATTTGACACCCGTAAGCTAGGGACGCAGGCGAGAATAGAATCACCAATTTTAGGCAGATGCCTGGATTTGCTGAGGGTAGTTGATTTTGAGGGTGTTTACAAGCCTGTCCTCCCGGAGAACTTTGGAAATATGCTGTGTATTCTAAGGTACTTGGGATTGAGATGGACGGTTCTGTATTCGATTCCGGAATCAGTGGGGAATCTGTTACTCCTGGAAACCTTAGATCTGAAGCACACCAACATAACCAAAGTGACGAGCGCCATTTGGAATGCAAAGTACCTTCGACATCTGTACCTGAGCGAAGCATCTTTCGATGAGTCCATCCGACGCCATATCTCATCAGGGAAGTCTCTGAATACTAAACTCGAGACCGTATGGGGTCTACTCATAAATACTGAAAAGAGCCCCATGATAAGTGTGCTGGAGAAGCTGCAAAGCCTGAAGAAGCTGGGCATGACATGCCGTCCGGAAGCGGTGGAGGCAGTGACCAAATGCATTTCGAACCTGACCGGGCTCAAGTCCCTGGGACTGAGATCGAGGGACCTGTTCGGTCAGCCAGCGGACCTCAATTTGAGAGACATGTTATGGCTCAAATCTCTTTCAAACTTGTATTTGCTTGGATCTTTGCAGCCTAAACAGGACTTGAAGTTGTCATCGCTCTTTCCTCATCTGAAAGCGCTCACCTTGTCAATGTCAGAACTGGAACACGGTCCGATGGAGGACCTAGGGCGCCTGACTGATTTGACTTTACTCAGGTTATTGGCTCGCTCTTGCGCCTGCACAAGCTGGCATTGTGAAAAAAATTCTTTTCCAAAACTCCGCATCCTGAAACTCTGGATGCTCGAGAAATGGGAAAATTGGGAAGTCAAAAATGGCGCGATGGATCATCTCCAAGAGCTGGAAATCAGGCACTGCACGAATCTAAAGAAAGTTGAGGGCTTGAATAATATCAACAGCTTGAAAAGTGTGAGTCTTACAGGAGTTACAGAAGACCTTGCCGAGACTATTGAAGTTCCCAAAGATACGCTGGTAAAAAAAAAGGAGTTAATGTCCAAGGTAAAATATATTATTATTGTTATCATCATCATCAACGAAAAAACAACTTTACTCTACCATGAACATTTTAAGAAAAAATTAATTGTACTTTATGAGAAATAAGAGAGAAGATTTAAGAGAGCATATTGGTTGCTTCTTACAAATACAAACCGTCAGAGTAATAAAAAAAGGGACCTTTTGTGTAACCTATTTGTTACATGAATATCAGGCAAATAGCAAAATGAAGGCTTATATCGTTCATTGGTAGATTTTGATTAAAAGAACGATTTTAATCTATAGAAATATGTGCTTTAATATTACCATATTTGTATCTTGTACATTGGTATGCATTTTATCTTCACCTATATATTTTGGTTTCTCCAGGTCCAATTCAAGATCATGCCATTTTCGAGGAAATAAATAAACAGTGAATGAAAATTCCATGGATGTTGCATACTGCAGTTTTCTAAGTTCTTCATCTTCTTCAAGCATATTTATCTTTTGCTGGCCATTTACAAAAAGAAAAGTACTCATTGCAGAAAGAGAGCCACCAAGAAACGGACGAGCATTGACGTCGGCCGGGATTCATCAGCTTCCAGCAATGACTGTTTTCATACTCTTGAATAAGAGTATTCATATGCTCATGTGTACTTTATTTATTTCCTTGCGTATCTCTATCTGTGTGTATTTCTCTGCATTGTAATTCACGGCAATTGCTACTTTAGCTAGAGTCTCAAGACTTGCCTCTTTTGGGATATGTAAGTTTGAAAATGTTAAGAGCCAGCTTGTGTTTCATGAAACTTTTAGTATGTTGCGAGGGTTTTTTTATTTTTATTTTTTATTTATTGCAGTTTGCCTCTGAGATTGAACCTTACCTCATCTTGAAATCGGCTCACAACTACAAGGATTCAGTAACTTGGTAATATGTTTTTCCCCCTTTTATTTCATGAGGTTATTGCATGTTATTTATCTAGGCCAGTTTTCCAATCTGGAAATTACTAAAAAATTCCTGAACCTAATTACACTTGTGACAATTCAGTGTTAAACATTTTAATTGTACCAATTGATTCATAAACCTTTTAACAAGTTGCCCATTTAGTCATTCCAATCAATTTTAAAGGGAAATTGCTGATGTGGACGCTAGTCGTTTTATGTGGCATTATTGACAGGACATTTTTTTAAAGATTCAAAATTTTTAATGAATTGGCAAATTGTTAAAAGGCTTATAACCCAACTAACACAATTAAAAGGTTTATAGAACTAAATTGGTACAAGTGTAGTAAGTTTAGAACTTTGTTCATAATTTTTCCGTTTTGCTACACCTCAACTAGAATCCTAAGGACGTAACTCTACCACGCCGACCTAGCACATTCATGATTTAATCCTAAAGTGCTTGCAGCAAGATTTGAATTCAAAGACCAAAAAAAAAAAAAAAAAGCAAGCTTTTTTCCCATTTAAGTCAACACCTCGTTGGTGTTGCATGTTATTTGAAAATCTTTTATGCTGGGTGGACTAGCCTAGTCCATCTACATGTTCGAATGTAAACAATAACAACAAGGGGGTTTAACTCTCCCACACAACAATTTTAGCTGTAAAAAGACACGATTTGACTTTATTAAGAAATGTAACAAATATCTTATAGCAATTTTAAGAAGTTGCCTCACCTACCTAGTATTGTCACTTCTTAAAATATATGATGTGTCATCAAATTTATATGTTGATACTTCTCAACACAGCTAAAGTTGAGCCACAACTTTACCAAATGAGAGGGATGTCCATGAAGATCGGAGATTTTTGACCCCATAGTACAAAAATTACATGATTTCCTAAGATTTCCACGAAGTGTACTTTATCAATCCTTGGAACTGTTATGTCAAACCATATAACATTCATCAACGTAAGTTTTTCATCACCTTCAACACAATGAACAATGTCATTCGCAGACAAGGATTTTGGGGCTCACTATTTGGCATGTTTACAAATTAAAACCAGGACTTTGGTGTGAAGAAGGTTCACTCTAAATAGAATCCAAACAGGTAAAAATGGTAACCCATGCGTCAAACTGTATAATTAGCCCGACTAGGCTTAAACTATTTATTATTGCCCATTGTGATACATTTATCCTAAAATATTTTTCGTAACACAAAAAACCCTAAACTTATACTTGTATGACACATTCATTCCAAACTTTTTCTTGTAACATAAAAAACCTAATACTTATGTCACATAATTATTCCAAACTTTTATTTTTCTGTGGCACCAAATTTTAGGGGTGTAAATGTGTCACATGATACAAGTTTAGGATTTTTAATATCACAAGAAATTTGGAGTAAATGTGTCACACTGTACATGTTTGAGGTAAATTTATTATATAGGTACAAGCTTTGGGTTTTTGGTGTCACAAAAAAAAAAATGGGGTAAATGTGTCATAGTAAGCAAAGTTTGGGATTCTTGCGTATAAATAAGAAGCGGATGTTCTTTGTAAAAATTATTAAAGATGACCTTCTGCTTGTGAATTACACCTTGATTATATCAAAGAATGTTCAAGCAAATTAAATCTTGTGATAAGATTTGTGTAATTTTTTTGAGAGATTAAGAGATTATTTCGTGAGAAATTATAGTGTTATACAATATGTGAGTTATTTGATGTAATTGGGGGTTGAGAAACACTAAAAGTATTTGAGTGACTAGATTACAATTATAATATCTATTATATCGCTTGATTTATAGTGAATTCTTTATTGGTCTTCTCGTGGATGTAGGTTATTACGACCGAATCATGTAAATATGGTATCCAATTTATTTTGTCATGTTGTTTATTTTATTATTCGATCACTTGCTTTCACAATAATTTTTATCCAAGTTAGATTTAGTTGAGTTAAAATAAATCGATGGTGACAAAAGAAGGATAAGTGAGAATTGACAGATTTCATAGGAATGATTTTGATTTCTAAAATATGCAAATTGAGGATTGTATTTACCAAAGGAATTTGCACTTATCCTCTTTGGGGAGAAGTTGTAGTCGATGAAGCAAGCTAAATGAGAGTTCTAGATAGACAAGCGTTAGGTGTTTTTCGGCTGACATTAGCTCGTAATGTTGCGCTTAACATTGTGAACAAGAAGACCATTGTGGGACTAATGGAAGCCCTATCGGACATGTACAAGAAGCACTCTGTGATAAAAAAAAATCTACTTGATGCGACATTTGTTGAGCTTGAAGGTGAACGAAAGTAAGTCAGTTGCTAATTGTATGAACAAATTCAATGTGATCGTAAGTTAATTGAGTTCAGTTAGGATTGACTTTGATGATAAGGTACGTGTTTTGATTCTATTATTCTCATTGCTTGATATTGGAATACCATTGTTATTGATGTTAAGAATTTGTTTAGGTCAATAAGATTGACGTTTGATAGGATTCAATATTTGATTCTAAGTGAGGACATTTGTAAAAGAGAATATGGTGAATTCGTATTTGCTACTTTAGTAGGTGAAAAGAATATGGTGAATTTATATTTGCTACTTTAGCAGGTGAAAATAAAGGAAGGATTAGTACATATATTAATAGGAGTAATATAAACTTGAACAAACGAAACCAGTTTAGGACTAATGGTGTCATTTGTTGGAGTTGTGGCGAGAGAAGGCATCTTAAAAGGAATTGTCTTAAACTGAACAATGAGAAAGGTAAGGGAATTAGAGTTGAGTCTATTGAGAATGTGTGTCATATGAGATAATTACTAGATTCTCCATTAGGGCCATTCACCACTAGTTATTCTAACATCTCATGATCAGCAATTTCTTCTGCATCTTATGAGATAAGTACTATATTTTCATTATGGCCAGTCACCATAAGTTATTCTAAACATCTCATGATTAGCAATTTCATGTGTGTCATATGCGATAAGTACTAGATTCTCTATTGGCACCATTGGCCACAAGTTATTCTGAACTCTTGTGATCGGCAATTTCTTATGTATCATATAGATAAGTACTTGATTCTCTATTGGAGCCATTCACCACAAGTTATTCTAAATCTTTTGTGATTAACAATTCCTTTTGTATCATAAAAGATAACTATAAGTATTAGATTCTCTATTGGAGCCATCGGCACTGGTTATCCTAAACCTCCCACGATACTAGATTCATCATTTCAGGCATTCACCATAGTCTTTCTAAATCTCTTGTGATCAGCAATTCCTTGTGTGTCATATCAGATAAGTACTTGATTCTCCATTAGAATCATTCACCACAAATTATTCCAAATCTCTCGCAATAGGCAATCCTTGGTGTTTCATATAAGATAATTGTTAAATTCTCCTTTGGGGCCAATCACCACAAGTTATTCTAAGCCTTTCACGATCGGCAATTCCTTGTGTGTCATGAGATAAGTACTAGATTCACTTTTGGGACCAAAAGCCACAAGTTATTATAAACCTTATGCAATTGGCAATTCTTTAAGTGTCATATGATATAAAACCTAGATTCTCCATTCAGGCCATTTTCTAGAAGTTATTCCAAACATCTCGTGATCGGCAAGTTCCTGTTTGTCATATGAAACAAGTACTAAATTCTCCATTGGAACCATTTACCACAAGTTATTCTAAAACTCTCATGATACTAGATTCTCCATTGGGGCCATTTACTACAAGTTATTCTCAACCTCACGTGATTAGCAATTTCTTGCATGTCATATGAGATAATTACTAGATTCTCCATCGAGGTTATTCGCCATAAGTTATTATAAACCTCTCATGATTCCTTATGTGTAATATGAGATGAGTACCGGATTCTACTTGGAGCCCTTCAAAACTAGTTATTCTAAACCTCTTATGATACTATATTCGCTATGGGGGCCATTCACCACAAGCTATTCTGAACCTTTCGTGATTGGCAATTCCTTGTGTGTCATATGAGATAAGTACTAGATTCTCTATTGGGACCATTCACCACAGGTTATTCTAAATCTCTCACAATTGGCAATTCTTTGTGTGCCATGTAAGATAATTACTAGATTCTCCTTTGAGGCCAATCGCCATAAGTTATTATAAACCTATCACAATCAGCAGTTCATTGTGTGTCATGAGATAAGTACTAGATTCACTTTTGGGACCAAAAACCACAAGTTATTACAAACCTCATGCAATTGGCAATACCTTAAGTGTCCTATGATATAAAACCTAGATTCTCCATTTAGGCCATTTTCCAGAAGTTACTCCAAACATCTCGTGATCGGCAAGTTCTTGTTTGTCATATGAAACAAGTACTAAATTCTCCATTGAGACCATTTACCACAAGTTATTCTAAAACTCTCATGATATTAAATTCTCCATTAGGGCCATTTACCACAAGTTATTCTCAACTTCTTGTGATTGGCAGTTTCTTATATGTCATATGAGATAATTACTAGATTCTCCATCGAGGTTATTCACCATAAGATATTCTAAACCTCTTATGATCCTATATTCACTATTGGGACCATTCACCACAAGCTATTCTAAACCTTTCATGATTGGCAATTCCTTGTGTGTCATATGAGATAAGTACTAGATTCTTTATTGGGACCATTCACCACAAGTTATTCTAAATCTCTCAGCAATTGGCAATTCTTTGTGTGTCATGTAAGATAATTACTAGATTCTCCTTTGAGGCCAATCGCCTCCCAATTGGCAATTCCTTGTGTGTCATGAGATAAGTACTAGATTCACTTACGGGACAAAAAGCCACAAGTTACTATAACCTCATGCAATTGGCAATTCCTTAAGTGTCATGTGATATAAAACCTAGATTCTCCATTCAGGACATTTTCCAGAAGTTATTCCAAACATCTCGTAATCGGCAAGTTATTGTTTGTCATATGAAACAAGTACTAAATTCTTCATTGAGACCATTTACCACAAGTTATTCTAAAACTCTCATGATACTAGATTCTCCATTGGGGCATTTACCACAAGTTATTCTCAACTACTCGTGATTAGCAATTTTTTGTATGTCATATGAGATAATTATTAGATTCTCCATCAAGGTTATTCACCATAAGATATTCTAAACCTCTCACGATTCCTTGTGTGTAATATGAGATGAGTATCAGATTCTACATGGATCCCTTCAACACTAGTTATTCTAAACCGCTTATGATACTATATTCACTATTAGGACCATTCACCACAAGCTATTCTAAACCTTTCGTGATTAGCAATTCCTTGTGTGTGATATGAGATAAGTACTAGATTCTCTATTGGGATCATTCACCACAGGTTATTCTAAATCTCTCGCAATTGTCAATTCTTTGTGTGTCATGTAAGATAATTATTAGATTCTCCTTTGAGGCCAATTGCCATAAGTTATTATAAACCTATCACAATTGGCAACTCCTTGTGTATCATGAGATAAGTACTAGATTCACTTATGGGACCAAAAGCCACAAGTTATTATAAACCTCATGCAATTGGCAATTCCTTAAGTGTCATATGATATAAAACCTAGATTCTCCATTTATGCCATTTTCCAGAAGTTATTCCAAACATCTCGTGATCGGCAAGTGCTTGTTTGTCATATGAAACAAGTACTAAATTCTCCATTGAAACCATTTACCACAAGTTATTATAAAACACTCATGATACTAGATTCTCCTTTAGAGCCATTTATCACAAGTTATTCTCAACCTCTCGTGATTACCAATTTCTTATATGTCATATGAGATAATTACTAAATTCTCCATCGAGGTTATTCGCCATAAGATATTCTAAACCTATCATGATTCCTTGTGTGTAATATGAGATGAATACCGGATTCTACATGGAGCCCTTCAACACTAGTTATTTTAAACCTCTTACGATGCTATATACACTATTGGAATCATTCACCGCACTCTATTCTAAACCTTTCGTGATTGGCAATTTCTCGTGTGTCATATGAGATAAATACTAGATTCTCTATTGGGTCCATTCACCACAAGTTATTCTAAATTTATCGCAATTGGCAATTCTTTGTGTGTCATGTAAGATGATTACTAGATTCTCCTTTGAGGCCAATCACCATAAGTTATTATAAACCTATCACAATCGATAATTTCTTGTGTGTCATGAGATAAGTACTAGATTCACTTTTGGGACCAAAAACCTCAAGTTCTTATAAACCTCATGCAATTGGCAATTCCTTAAGTGTCATATGATATAAATCCTAGATTCTCCATTTAGGCCATTTTCCAGAAGTTATTCCAAGCATCTGATCGGCAAGTTCTTATTCGTCATATGAAACAAGTACTAAATTCTCCATTGGGACCATTTACCACAAGTTATTCTAAACCTCTCATGATACTTAAATTCTCCATTTGGGTCATTTACCACAAGTTATTCTCAACCTCTCGTGATTGACAATTTCTTATATGTCATATGAGATAATTACTAGATTATCCGTCGACGTTACTCACCATAAGATATTCTAAACCTCTCATGATTCCTTGTGTGTAATATGAGATGAGTATCAGATTCTACATGGAGCTCTTCAACACTGTCACAACCAAATTTTCGGGCGAACCACTTGGAATTTGGCTAATGGATTATAGAGTTTAAATTTAGCTTGGGCTCTCCTAAGCCCATATTAACTCATGACTTAAATTGAAGTTTTTAACATGTAATTGATTTTTAATTAGAAGTCGCCACTAATCTATTTTTGGTGGGTCGATTAGAAACCTAAATAAAGTAACGGGAGATTTATTTTATTCCTATAAACCAGAGATTGTAAATTCGGGGATTTGATTATGTTAGAATTCTCTAATTCCATTTCGGTACATTTTTCTTTTATTTTGAAAAAAAAAATGTTTGGCAAGCAACTTGAATTGATTTTAATTTAACTTTCTAACATATGAGGTATTTATGCGAGTGCACAAATTGCCAATTTAATATCCATGAAAAGTAATAAATAAATTGCAGGATTTATCCTATGATATCGAAAGATTTTGCAGTGTTAGATTAAAATTCATACCGATAGTCCTAGATATAATTTTTAATTAACACAATTTTTTCACTTATTTAATGAGAATCATGTTTTATGCAATGCATGCTACTAGTCTAACATGAAATGATATGACATGACAATATAACCTAAACTATATGACATAAATAAAATGCAATTTGACCTAAAAATGAAGTTGATTTACTCTAAGACAATTTTTTCGTATTTTCCATGAAATTTGAAATTAAGAAAAATGCAACCAATCTAAGGGAAATTACCTAAACCTATTAATTAAAAACATGCAATCTTATCCTAACGTGCAATGACGAGCAAAGAATACCTAATTTTACATGACATATGCATGATAATTTTTTTGTTTTTTTTTTCTATAAAATCTGAAATTAAAATTGCAACCTAAGTTAAAAAAACTAGCATCCTAAGTTAATGATTTTTTTGGGTTTTTTTTTTTTTTTATAAAAAAATTCGAGATAGATAAATTTCATATTCTAAATATGCTAGATAAACCTAAAACAATAAAAGAACCTAATCTAACTCTCTTTTTTTTTTTTGGATTTTTTACGAAAATAAAGTCAATTCAAAAACACAACAACACATCCAGTAAAATAAGATCAATATTCATAAATCGACGAATCATATCCCGCGTATTTAATCGACTCAAGAATCGAATCTTGAGATTGGATTAGCGATTTTCCAGGCAATTACAAGTTGGATTTTAGACGCGAAAATTTGGACCGTAAATCCCTAATTTAAGAGGCTACTTTA